>NC_083340.1:3988248-4288260 GCF_019175385.1 Lycium barbarum
GACGCCCATGTCACCCAATTGCAATGACTAAACTTGTTTATGTTGAAATATGTTAGAAATGAAGGTTTTTTTTTTGAAACTTTGCAACCAACTTGTAACGGGAGAGGTATATTTAACTACTTTGGCTAACAGAGGGCAAAGTTAGCCAATAAACTAAACTAGAGGGATATGTTTGACCCTTTTCCCTATGTAATACTATGGGTAAAACAGAAAAAACTAAATAGTCTTTTCTTGATATGCTAAAAATGACAAGTAAAAGAAAAAATTTATTTTTAGAATACTGGACAAGTAAAAGTAAATGGTGAGAGTATTTAATTGAGTATATTAAATAAAGTAATTCAATTTTTTGACTTGCACAATTCTCCAGTCACTTTTAAATCCAATTTGTTGTGTATCGCCATCTAATTAGCTTGAAGCGGGTCTACTGAGACCTTGAAAGAAGAAACTTTAAGCCAATGATGGTAACAGAGTTGATTCAATTAATAAGTTCCATTGAATCAGATGTATGAAGAAAAATTTGATTGCATTCTTAATTATCCAGCACTTTCATCTATAACTAAGCCCCTAAAAGTAGTGATGTAGTATAAAGTAAGAATCATGTGTAATGTTAATGATTGACGATACGCTTATAACAACTAGTTAAAAAGATTTGTTAATCACTAACATGAAGTACTAATAATTATTTGAATTTCATATTTTGTATGTAATACAATAACTTCAGGGTGCCTTGAATTAATTGGTCTATGGGAGACTTTTCGTCCCAATGAAAAATGTGCGTCCACTCTCTTTCTCTTTAATCTTTCCAAATTTTTTTAAAAAAGAAAAAAAAAATTAGTGATCGATGAGCAAGGATCAAGATTCAAGTAGCAATGAATTATCAAAAGTACAAATAATTGAATGGAAAAAAGTTAGAGATATTAATTCAAGTAGGTTATTTATTTATTTTTTGGCTTTTTGCTAATTTTGGTAGAACTCACAACAGTTGACTTAAGTTGCATATAAGGTTTTCATTGTGTGCAGTTCCAACTTCCAACATTTGGAAGTCACATAGTTATGCCCACCTTGGATATCTTGAACAAGGTCACTAATACAAGCAGAGCCAACACACATACTAGAACTTCCACAAATTAATTCTTCTTCACATCAATTTAAACCAGTAGAATGAGGCTCTAAAATAACAGCACAGAGCTAACATCAAACTCTTCAATTGGGAGTCACCAGAAACTATGTTAATTGGCTCAATGGTTTCATTGAACTACTCCCAAGTGCTGTTTTTACCTCATTTTACAGTATAGAAAATTTTAAGTGATTAGATGTTCAGATTTTTCCATACTCCCAACCAGTAAAAGTATTGCAACTGAGCATGAATAAGCCTTACCATCAAACAATTTAAACAGTCAATACTCATATTAGAATAAAAGTTGATATCAAACTGAAGTAAGAAAACAACATTCTGATTCCTTTAAATCCAAATTGTATGTGCTAAAAGGCTGAACAAGAAATTTAAGGAGAATCCAATGCATGCAAATAATTACATGAACGAACAATCTGTATATGATAAGGACTTTCCCCTACTAATAGAAATCATCAAAATCATAGAGGTATCCAAATGCTATTTATAAGACAGTAGGCGTCGTGTGGCGGATTTAATCCCTTGGAGAGCTTCATTCCTGCGCCGCTCAATTTCCATCTGCACCTCTCTAGCTGCCTCCTTTTGTGTACCAAGCATTTCTACCTCAGCTTGTGCAATCTTATGGGCTGCTTTATGTTTTTGCTCTTCATCTTTCAAGCACTTCTCATCTTGTTCAATATCAGCAACCTCTCGTTCCAATCTGTGAATCAGCTCTCTTGCATCTTCTATTTGCCTCTTCAGAGGTTCCTTTTTCTCCTTTACCATACTCTGTTTTTCTAGAGTATTTTCGATCTCCCCTTCAAGATCATCTGCATGAAGAACAACATCTTCATATTTTTTCTCCAATTCTAAAACAGACAACAGACAACAGACAACATATCTAGTTTTCTCTCTTCAGTGAGTATATCATATTTATAAGCAATGAAGTCCTTGACATCTTTGTGGAATGAACCACAATCAGCACCAAACCACTTCAACTTGACGAAAGAACGATTGGCTAAAGTAACCATGTCATCCACGCTAGTAATCGTCCCAGAAGTGAGCTCTTTCACCAACACAGACTTGACTTCATCGGTGATCACTTTCTTCGATTTTTCATGCATTTGGAAAGAATATCCTTTTGTACTAGTATGTGTTTCTTTTGCTACTTTCAGTCTTGATAAAGGATCTATCTTTAACTTTGTCTCTCTCTCTCTCTCTTCTTCCTCTTCATCACAAGGAATTAGCAAAGGTGTGTCAATGGTTGACCCCAATGGTGGCATAGGAGGTGGGGGAACTAGCTCTGGAGCATTTGTGCTCGTCGAAACTCGCAAAGGAGTACTTCCATTTGATCTTGTTGGTGGCACATGAGGTGGGGGAACTAGCTCTGGAGCATATGTGCTCGTCAAAAGTCGGGAAGGAGTATTTGCATTTGATCTTGTTGGGGGCACAGGAGGTGAGGGAACTGTTGGAGCTTCTGTTGATGCTGTCACATTAACAATATTAACAGTTTGGTTTAACATATCAGAATAAACAATGTTAAATACTCTCTTGAAGAAACTGATAAGCATGCATGTAAAGGAAATGAGAAAGAAGTGAGAGGGAGGAGGAGAAGTCATGCTTTCGTTTCTATTTATTTTGTTTCAAGTTTTTGGTCTTTTTTTAATCAAAGTTTTCTACATTTCACTCTCCTTATGCAACAGTTGGTTAGAAGGAAAACTCACTGGAGTTCCAAACCTGAAACAACACCTCATGACACGGATTATGGAAGATTATCAGGACCCATGTATTAGTAGAACATCTTTTGAAAAATAAAGCTATAAAAATCTTCTTCTTTTTTGTGTGAGCAATTGTTACATAACATCAGAAAAAGCATAGACCACTGCAACAAATAAAACAATTGATAACTTACTCTATGTACAGTTAAAAAAAGCACCAACTTTCATACACTTATCCAGAGAAAAGAAAACACCAATCTTTCAAACATTAGAGGTTATTTTCATAGTTGATAAACGCCATTATTTTATTTTACATATCCAAGCACAGAGAGTGCACATCAAAATAAAAATGTGATCTTTCGGCAAAGAAGGGGAAACATAAACGGTTTCTAAATATCCCCTTTAAGGATCAAATGGCCGGAAGAGGGGAAGTGGGTAATACCAGATTCCAGACTGATCCAAGATGTCCAGGTGGTTTCTCAAATTGATTAGAGAGGAAAACTCACTGTTCCAAACCTGTAACAACACCTCATGGCACTGGATTATGGAAGAGTATCAGGGCCCTATGGGAGGATTTGTCTCTAATACATCTTTCCAAATGGGGAATGGGGTTAACATAAAGTTTTGGAAGGACACATGGCGAGGGAACTCCCCACTTAAGGAAACCTTCCCCTACATATTTTTTTCAAGACTGGGAAGTTGAGGATCTTATGGCTCTTCTAAGATCCTTAGAGAATCACTCATTGAGCACTCAAACTGTAGATAGACTGAAGTGGGGCAGCTCTAGAGACGGGTTATACTCGGTCAAAGCAGCCTATGCACTTATGAGTTATGTTGCTCGGACTCTTCAAAAATGCCGATGGGTGCGTGTCTGACACGGGTGCGGCAGCATTTTTGGAGAGTCCGGGCAACATAGCCTATGAGCTCGAGCAAGGCACTGCTAGACTTGTGGCCTTGGAAGTTGATTTGGAGAACCAAACTCCCTACAAAAGTAGTATCCTTTAGCTGGACAGTCTTAAATGGATCATGCTTAACCCAAGACAACCTTTCCAGGAGGAACATGCAGCTTGTCAACAGATGTCATGTGTCATTCCAGTTTAGAGTCCATCCACTGTCCAGTTGCAGCAGACATCTGGAATATGCATGTTCTTAACCATTTTATTTACTGGTCTATGCCTTTTAAAGTCAGGGAGGGTCTATGAATCTTGGGGTTTCAGAAGTTGACAAAGCCATCAAGAAAATCTGGAGTATGGTACCTGCTTGTATTTTTGGGCGTACATAGCTAGAAAGCTATGTCACTCGGACTCTTTAGGAATGTCAACGGGTGCATGTGGGATCCCCCAAAAGTAGTAAATTTTTGGAGAATCCGACAAGAGTGCGGCAACAATTTTGGAGAGTCCGAGCAACATAGCTTGAAAAGGCAGATGTTTAGTTAACCTCTTTAGTTGGGCTAATCTTTCCCCTGTAAATAGCCCCGACTTATTTCATTTACTTCATCACAAAAAAAAAAAAAAAAAAAAAAAAAAAAGAAGCCTCACTGCAAATCACAGAACCACATAACCAGCTATACCAACAGAGCCGAGCTTAAGACGGTATCATGTTTTTCTCTAAGACAACCCAACACTCTGTGTCACGACCCAACCCCGTAGGCCGTGACTAGTGCCCGAGTTGGACACTCATAGTGCCTGTTAACTGTAATCATTTATAACTAGCATGTCATGAACTTATTTGTATAAAAAGGTAGGGTGTTGTTTTAAAGTTGTCAAAATTTTGTATGTCGTAGGCACCTGTCTCCTGAGGAGTTAAAATTTTTAAACAACAACATATATATTTCTACGCAAGCCGACAAGGCTGCCACGATATGCAACATACCAAACATACATATATATGCAAGCCGACAAGGCTGCCATCACGAATGGGTACGCCCCAAACATAAGTCATAATATAGACACAACTGAACAACATTGATACACAACCCACACATATGTCTACAGACCTCTAAGAATAACAACAGTATCATATGACAGGACAGGGCCCCGCCGTACCCCTGAATAGCCACATATATACCACAGGAGAATCTGTACCAAAAAGCTAGGCTCCAGGACAAGGGAGCACTCCAAGATAGCTGGATAGGACTCCTAAGCTGGCGGGTTACCAACATAAGCATCTGTACCTGCGGGCATGAACGCAGCCCCCCGAAGAAAGGGGGTCAGTACGGAATATGTACTGAGCATGTAAAGCATGAAATGTAGTAATAGACTCATAAGGAGACAAAGTATGTAGGACCCAATGCAACAATCAGAAATTCATAAAACTTGCCTTTGGACATATTTCATCTGTATAAATCTCATATCAATATCGTTATAGAGTTTTGTAATCAAAGCTGCATAATCATTCTGTATATAACATATATAATGTGTCCCGGCCCTTTAATAAGGGGCTCGGTAATTAAAATCATAGCATCATAAACATAAACATAGACGTGTCCCGGCCCTTTAATAAGGAACTCGGTAATAGGGAATATGCCCTCCTGGCCACCATCTCCATATCATCATATCATCACATCATCATATCATATATATATATATATATATATATATATATATATATATATATATATATATATATATATATATATATATATATATATATATATAACGTGTCCCGGCCCTCTAGTGAGGGACTCGGTGATTAATATAGTAAATATGCGCACGAGAACGTGTCCTGGCCCGGGACTCAGTGAAGGATATAGCGGTAAGCACGAGCAGAATAAATAGCAACCACATATATGCAATTAATTCTTTGAGACTCAATGGACAAGCACTAACCAGCTCTAAAGTGTCAAAATAATATTCATATTCAGTTCTTTTTAAGTCTCATAACAAACTATAACAAGAAACGTTTCAGATTTCGTGTACATGTACCAACTTAACATGGTGTAGCTTTTGAAAGTCAAGTATGCCTCTATTTGTGCAATTCTTTAAGAGTAGAAACTTCTATACATCATTCATTAGTCAATCATATAGTAGGCTTGTGACAATAGCATTAAGGAAATATAGAATCATAAGTCATGCATGGAACTAGAGAATAGAATTTACCCCAAGGTTCATATCGTTTCATACTTACGTCTAGGACATGCCAAAAGAAAGAAGGAATAGGCTTTACATACCTTTAGCGTTTAGTCGTATTATAACTTGTACTTGCTGCCCAAAAACACTTATCCTATATCAAGATATCAAGAGCTACGATTAGTCTACGAGGGAATTCAATACGTATTTTAACGTTAATAATCCCTTTCTAACATTTAAACGACGTTTCGTTCGCATTCAAACCAACTAGTGCTACAAGCTAACATTGCTAGTCATACTTTCAAGTACCAATCCGAACTTGTTTAAACATGACTTAAGGGAACTTTGGACAGTCCTTACATCATTCAAAACAGTCCCATCTCATGGCCAAACAACACACACAATATTACCATTCTCATTTAGCAATTTTCCAGCTTTAACTTACAACGATAACAACACGTTTAACAACATTACCTTTACAATTCTTGGAACTGTTTTAGCATCATTTTCATTCTTACAACAGCCCACAGACCATTTCAATTTCAACTTGAATCATTAAACTTCACTTTCACTATACGTTAGTAACAACATTCAACATTCAAAACGCACAAATTTACTCCTATCATCAAAACAGTCCCAAATACAACATAAAAGATGCCCGAAATTCTAACGAACACCTACAATACACCAAGCAGCCCACATACTCTTCTCATACATTATTTCATGCAATCTTTTCAGCAAATTTCAGTAAAATACGACCAGCAGTCACACGATAAATATATCACCAAATTCGTATGCAAATAGCTACATTGTCGACACTATAACCTTACAACAACCTATAAACAATTTTAGTTCCAACTCTAACCATTAATTACCTTAATTCCCATCATAAAATTCATGAAAACAACCATCAAAATACCAAATAAAATCAGTTCACTATCTTCCACAAAAACAGTCCACTACACGGCCATAATTCAACAAAACAACAACATGTTCGTATCAACACAACTTCACCTTTAACCTTCCAATTCTTTTCATTCTTTTTGCCATGCAATCTAGGATAGCCATAACCATGATTACTAAATAAAATCAGTCCATTATCCCACACCAAACAGTCCCCTACGGCTTCTACAAGGCCTCAACATCAACACACACACAATTTCATACATGCAATTCACATTTACACATGCACAACATATCCAAATCACCTCTAAAACAGCCCCTTAGGCTATAACCATATTTCAACACCAACATTCATAATTTCATACATGCAATGTACTTTTACATATTCACAACACCTCAAAATTCATCCTAAAACAGTCCACACGGTTCAACTTCATCATCAAACACATACAAAATGATCAACTCTTACCTTAACAAGTTGGCTTCTTAACTTTGCTAGAATTTTGTGAAATGAACTAATACTTGTTCTTGTTGCTCCAATGGATACTCCACGTTGCTATGCACCTTCTCAAGGGTTGAAACACCTTGGAAAATAATTTTTTTGAATCAAAAATGGAGAGCTCAAATCTGGCCGTGAGCTTATAAGAGCTTGTATGGCATGTTTATGGTTTCTCCTTCACTTGAAACTTAATGGTGAATGTGTAGAACACTTTGGGGGTTTAATGGTAAGAAAAATAGAAGGGCTGGCCGTGCAATGGTGGTGGAAATGCCATGGCTGGCCGTGGCTCTCTCTCTCCCTTCACTTGGTGAAGATGAGAGCCTCTCTCTCTAAGTTCACTTGGTGGGATTGGGAAATGAGTTGTGGCATGCAACTTTGGTCAACAAGGAGACCATTTTGCTGCCCAAGAAGGTCTCACACGTTACCCCAACTAAGCATGGGCAAAAATCTGATTTTGTCATGTGTTTGTGGGGCCCACACGGCCACTAGTGAAAAATTTGTGAACATTTAAGTCTTAATACACAGTTCAACTTGCATCGTCCATATCTCCTTACCCCGATATCATTTTGACGAGCGGTTTGTTGCGTTGCAAACTAGACTCGATGAACTTAATTTTAGGCTTTTGAAACACCTTAAAACTCATTATATACTAGGAGATATTCCTCCTACAATATAGGCTAAAATCGGGTCCGAGATTTTTCTGAGGTTGTTCCGATTCATTTCGTTTAACTTCTAATCCTCTTCCAACCTCATGTAACCTCTTATACATACGTATACACACTCATATACATCCATAAAAATTCATATACGCGTCTCGAAGGGTCCGGAGAATCACAATAACCTTAAACATAACTAGAGAACTCACAAAGCTTCGACGAAACTCCAATCGCAAAAGTATATTCATATCTTTTGTCCATCCTCTATATCATTACTAATACTCTCAAATACTTTTAAAAGGTCACTCGCATTACCTCATATACATACTCATAGCGTGATTTCAAATCCTTTAGGTAACCGTATCACCTTGGGATACTTAAGGAAACCATATATATAACGACATTCTTACTAACTCGATTAACTTTCCTTGAACCTTCTTAACTCATTCTTTCTTTAATACAAGTAGCACGGATTATTATGGAGTGTAACACTCTGCATGTGGTAATAGCCAAAAGAGCAACACATTGTTCTTCAAAAAAATAGGATAATATTCCCATGATGCAGAAATACATGATAGAACTTTAGTTGAGCCTAAATACCAAGAAACTACTACAATCTTGTAAAGATTTCAGCTTTTTGATGTTTCACTGAAGAAACAAGAGACCTAAGTTGACAATTTGTGTTACACAGCTACCACAAAATGTAAATATCCTCTTGAAGAAACTCAAAAAAACATGCATGCAAAGGAAATGTGATTTTTATTTTGTTTCAAGTTTTGGTCCCTTTTTAGTGAAATTTTTGCTACATTTCAACAATCCTTAATGCAACAATATATTAGAAGGAAAATACTCACGGCAAATCACACAGATTTTTTTGTACTTCCTTTTTTTCTGACATGAGTGCCACCCATGGAGTGTTGAAGATGAGATAGCTGGTTGTTATGTTGAAGCTAAGCTTGACCTCCTTGTTGCTACCATGTTTCAAACTTGTGCTATTTTCAATGGAGTTTGAATATTTGGTCTTCAAGAATTCAAAAGCCAGAAAGAAAAACTCACTGAGACAACTGAAATAAAGCAGTAGGCTAAATGGAGAAAAGGGTCTCTTTTTTTTGCAAATTAAGGCAGGATTTTGTTCAGAGTGTTTTTTTTATAGAATCAAGAAATGATAACACACAATTTGGGTTTTTTTTGTACTATTCTTTCAGAATAATAACTTTTGAATTACTAAGGATATTTATTACTCCAACATCCGTTTTAATGCATTATTAGAAGTGCAGATAAGAAAAGGGACAATGAAAACGAAAAGGAAAATGGCAAATTTTTGGTAATAAGATTCTTCAACAATTTCGGCATGAACTGATGAATATAGATAAAAGAAAATACTCATGTACTCATCAATTTATTGTAAATATAATGTTCCTGGCCTCGCAAGTTGGGAACATGGTGTTTGAATATTTTTTTTAAAAAAAAAGCAGTTTATGCACTTGAATTCAGTGTAAAATATTTCTGCATTTAAGTGTGTCAAACACTTGAAAGTAATTGAATACGGTGGTGATATTTATTTCTTGATAAATTATTTTCACTATATAAACTTAGTTAACTTGCAAATATATGTGCAGACACAAAATATTTTAAGAAATTGCGAAATGATACTACAGGGATTTACATTCATATTGAGCCAATAACTTTGTCACCCATTCATGATCAGAAAGGAAGTGATCAAAAAATGGCAAAAAGCTCAAAAAATGAGGATCGATTGAATAAATAATTAGAAGGCAAAAGCGTATTTACACATTGATCAACTATTTTGCATAAAAATAAAAGGGGACAAGCTCTGAAAATGTTGTCGTCTATGAGCTACTCGTCTATAAGGTTTCCTATTTTTCCAGAACAAATGTTCAATATTACTAGTACTTCTTGATACATCACCAGCAGCATCCACTATCTCCCATTTGGGTTTTCTTGATTTCCTTTTTGATTCTCTGTGTCGCGGAGAAGGCGTTTGAGGTACCTCGTGTTTGCCACCGACGACCCTGCAGTACAAATGAGCAGTCAAAAACATATATCGCGACAAATCTTAGCATTAGTATTCGTTGACCATATAAGAACTGCTCATCCGGATGACCAATACTTTTTATGTATGTCTATATTTATTCTATAGTTGGTGCAACAGGCGGAGCCAAGATTTTTTAGTATGGGATACAAAAATATAAAGAAGTAAACACACAAAGGAGCTAAGAAGATTAAACATCTATTATATATGCATACAAAACAATTTGGACCTTGTATGTATAGTGTAATTTTCTGGTGAAGGGGTTCAAATGTACCCCCTTGCGCACCCCTAGCTCCGCCCCTGGCTGGATGCACACGGGTAGTCCTAACCCCTATAGTTTAGAAATATGTGGAAAATTTTGAAGTATGTTGAGAATATTAACTTTTGATTCAACAAACTCAAAACCGTGAACTACGAAGTTTAAATTTTAGATCCGCCTTGGGGTGAACGAATTTCTTTAGCTTTCCAAGACCACCGGTGAAAGTAATTACTAGTTGGCAGCGGGAAAAAGAGAGAATGCTCACTTCTCTTCGCCGCTTGTCGACATCGATGCAAAATCCTCTCCTTCCATGCAGCAACATGCAGGGCAGATATAGATTTTTGGCAGTGAGGATAACTTGATGCAATCAAAATGATACCATTCATCACATTTATCACAAGCAATCATCGCTCTCTTATCATAAGGTCTCCGACAAATGCAATAAAGCATACTCCGATCCCTTAGTAACTGCATGTTCCAAAAAATGTGGCCTAATTAGATGTGACACGACTACACTTAACTTTCATCTCGACAAGAGAAGTTTTCTTGACATTTTACCTTAAGCTCCTTTTCACATGACACGGGCAAATTTTCACCCTCCGTGATGAGCTCAAAGACCTTATCCAATCCAAGTGCGCCGCCATCTGTTGAAACCTGTTACAAGGAAGATGTTTAAGGTTAATATCACATATCAAGAACATAACCATTGAGATGAACATGTACACTTTTTACCTTCTTTGCCATATCAGCCCACTGCAACCCAATGTTTTTCACTTCTGTCAGCCTCTGTCTAAAATAATCTTCAGAAGGAATGCCGACAGCTAGTCCCTGAAGTAACAATCAACATATTAAGCTATAATTCGTTAGATTGCAAGCCATTTCTAATCACAACCACAAACCAATGGTAAGCCAAAAAATTATCAAGAAATGATCTACTAAGGTCAGTATGCTTTTGTCATAGCCAAAAGGGCAAGAAATGTATTCTATTAAGGTCAGCATACTCATGAACTACATTCCTGATTCACAAAAAGCGCCATATGAGAACGAGAGTTTCAGTAGTGGTGACAAGCTGCCGAGAGTGGAGCCCGCTCATTTCAACAGTGAACCTGATAAGAAGACTCAAAGAGCCGAAGGCTTTTGAAGTTCACAATTACTTTCTTAAGTTCATGTAGAAACTTTATCATGCTGTTCTCCATTTTTAATTTGAAAAGAAAAAGGAGAAAAATTGAATATCATTATACAAGCATATGAAAAGTGCCCTGGAGCACCCCAAGAGAAATAAATAGATCAATCAATATACAAATAAAGGGCATGGGAAAGTGCAGCATACCTCTTTTAAATGCCGTTGAAGCACTTGAATTGAGGGTTTATGTGAACCGTCTAATAATCTCTGAGCCCTAATTTTCCAAGAAGTTCTTGCTAATGCCAACTCGAGTTTGCTGTTTGCCTCGCAATCATATGCACCAACAATATGTACAGCCTATGCAGTCAACAGAAAGCAAAAATAAGTTCCAAGTGGCGAGTTTACGGCTAATATTCTGGGATGTTCACAGAAAACTCAGAATTGATCGATTCCCAAATCAAGTTAAATGCCCACAAAAGAAAACCATATGCCCATAAAAATGAAAACACCAACAAAGACACACATCGGCAGGAGAAAAGATAAACATAGCAGTAACTCAAACAGATCACTACACTGATATTGTCATTGAAACTGAATGTTGAACAGACATTTGGTACCTTCAAAGCAGCACAGAATTTTTTAGCAATAACGCTAAGGTCTTTATCTGGATAAGTTAAAACAAACTTGACAATCTCTTCGATGCGAGCTTTGATATTGAGAGCTTTTTGAACAATTTGATGAAGTACAGTTCTTTCCTGAATCCTGCCAGGAGAATGCCAATGGTTAAGTGAAACACTTTACAGAAAGTGAGGCGCTGGTGTAGACACACATAATCTACAAGAGCAAAGTTATACACAGTAGCAGAACCATAAATTTCAAAGAAGCAAAAAGAACCCCACCACCCGGGAACAAATGAAGAAAAAGATGGAAGGTGATTCATGTTTTTGGGACGGGAGTGGGCAGAGAATGTTATTCACCTCATATGTAGGAGAGACACTGAAGACAGTTTTCACTCTAGATTCTATTTTTTAGATTTGGAAAAGATTTCACTCTATTGATTGAATTTGTAACCGATTAATTCAGATTTCCACAATTTTATTCTCGATCCCATAATGTACTACAGAGGTTCACATGTAGATAAGCACCTTAACAAGTCCTAATGATGCGTTTCAGATATTTTCTTTAGTGTTACTTTCACAAACGGAATACACTTGGAACACACTTTTTTGAGAAAGGTAAGAGTATTATAAAAAACGAGCACCAAAAAGGTGTTGTTCAAAAGTATTTACAGAGAGTCCGCTGCAGAAATTCCATTAATCCATTTAAAATTAATTGGATATTCTATTAAACACTTGAACACGTCAAGAAACTACTCGGTAGTCGGTACTCCTTTCATCTACCTTATACTTTGGTCGAAATAGTACAGGAGGAAACAAATTCAGAAACTCATATATACAAACTCCTACATGTATGGTAATTATTCTCGTTTTCCAGAATTTCTACATATAATTCTAAAACAGAGCTACACACAACTAGTACAAGGAGCCAAAAGCTGGCTAAAGTAACATCCACCCACTGCTAGAACTCCCCCCTACCCACATTGTCCAACCAAAATGAGAAGTAAAAGAAAAAGAGAAGAAGACAATTGGTATCCTAGCATCCTATTCAGATTTGTAAAAGCAGTTCTGAGTCTTCTGACAACAGAATTTCAACTAAAACAGGCTATTAGTCATTAGTCATTACCATAAACATAGATCTTCAGCATCTGATAAGAGCTCAACGAGCTTGTGCAACTTGAGACTCTTCCTTCCAATATTCTGCAATAAGTAAAACCAGAAATCAGATGTTACTGCAAATGTTAAGTGCAAGGTCACTCAGATAGCTACATGGTCAAGCATACCAGAGGATCACTTCCATTTCTTGATATCTTTCCACTGTTCATGAAATGACAATAAGGACAAATAAATTCTTTTGAATCATTGGCATCTCCTGGTGAACATCCAATGCACTGCAAGTGGAAGCTGTATAAAAGCATCACATTTTTTGTAAGTGATAACGAAAGCAATCTTCATATGAAGATAAAGATTAAATAGTTGTCCAAAGTAAAATGAGTCCAATTTTCCCTTAGTCGAAGGAAATTAATAGCCCGTTTGGCCATGCTTCTTGGAAGATAAAAGCACTTCTTTTTTAGATTCAAGGTGTATAGGCAAAAAGGAAAGGTGTTTTTGAGCAGTAGCAGAAGCAGATTTTCTGTTGTGGGGAAGAAGCAATATTTTTTTGCTTCTTCCGAGAAATAGAAACAGAAGAAGAAAATTATATTTTCTCCAGACAAACATATCCTTGCCCAAAACTTATATTCACCAAACTATTATTCGTCATCAACTTAACCCATTTGTCTCTCAAATAAACCTTATTCTCCTTTTCCTATTTCGTTCTACCTTTTCTTCTCCTTATTCCATAATACATACTTAAATCATTTCTCCATTTTAATAATACTAAATTGAAAAATGAACCTTGATACCGTCTTCTGTTGACACTCAAAAGCACTTTGTGGAGATTCTCTCCAAACACCAAAAATATCAGGAAAAACACTTCTCAAATGAATTGGCCAAACAGAAAGTGCTACTCTCCTACAGTACTCTGAAAAGCTATCTTGATAAACGTGTTTTCGAAAATAAGAAGCTTTGGAAGCTTGGCCAAAAAGGCTCAAAGTATTATATCACACTCTGGATAACTGGTAATAACAAATAGTCATTCAAACTCCCCTCTCCCAAAAATCTATCTGAGACCTTTTTAAGAGACACAAACTAACAAGTTAATTAGCCAGATAAAGTACCAGTCGTTGCAAGTAGAACATGTCAAAAGCTTCTGGTCCACACCATCAAGCGAGCAGCATATACATAAAGCGCTGGAATTGGTCCGGTTAGATGTCTCACAGATGCTGATTGATCTCTCAACTGCATTTTCAGTCTGCATAATTACATTAGATTGTATCACACATCTACCATATAATAGCTATAACCAGGTCAACAAGCTGAAAGGGAATAAAATAAAAGGAGAAAACAACTTCAAACCTGTAAAAGAGCAGTAAGCAGGTGAGCATCTCTAACTGAAGGGTGTAAGACCTCCTCACACTGGCGCTTCCACTCTTCTATCTTATGAACCTCAGAGAAAACCATGTCCAGTTCTGAGCAACTGAAGGCATCATTATTCCCTTTTTCCTGAAGGTGTTCGAATCACTAGACATTAAGTAACCATAAAAATCAATGTATATCACATGTAAATACCACGAGATGGTAATGAGAATGTGTTTAAAGCTTCAAAGTATAAAAACCACAGAGTTGACTCAACATTAATTACTTAGGCAGGTGGAGAGTAATTTTTGGATCATTTCAATGAATAAAAGTTCAGAATTGTGGACAAAAAGCCAGTTAATAACCAATTAGTCACATCCACGAGGAACTTTCTTAATCAATTCTAATTAACTTTCTTCCTCAATTTCTACACATCGTAGTAGGACGCAAATTTCCAAACAAGCTGTCCTGCCGAGTCAATCTCCATACGGTTAATTGACAGCACAAATCTGAATCAAAAGTGAGAAAACAATAGGTCCAGTTCAAATGGGTTGTGAGACAGAGGAGGAGAATTTAGACTGTCGTTATATCATGAGCCGCGTGAGGAAGGATTACTTAGGAAAAGGCAAAATATAGTGAAGACGAATCACATTGGTTACCCCCTCTTTTTAAAGAACAATGCCTTGTATGCTCTCATTCGGTGGAAAGATTCAAATACCCAAATTTAACAATCTATCGAAAAGTCACCAAGAGAACAGAGTCGAAAGATGAGACATTAAACTACATTTCCAACTTCCAGCATAATAAAAACTCATAAATTGGAAATCCAAAGTAACAAAAATACCCCAATAACAACATTGCCAAAAGAAATAAAAGCTATGACTTGTAGGAGGAAAAAGAAACGTAGTTCAAACATAAACTAAAAAATTAATGTTGACCTAGAAGAAGGAAGAAAACAGAGCACACGAAGATATGTTACCTTAAGCTGCAGCAACAGATCCCATGATCGATCCCTAAAGTCAGGGGGGAAAAATAAATGCACCTGATCCAGCCATGAGCTGCAAAAATTCCAATTGTAAGTAATAAAATCATAAACTAATAAATAAATAAAAACTTGGCGAAAAGCAAACAAGATGAAAAAGATAGATATGGCAGTGTATCTGCTAGAAGTTTTCTGATGTCTATATGACAAAATATTCCCTAACTAGATAGTTTCTTTAGCAGGCAGGGTAGAAAGGGATTGTACAGGGATGGAAATGTAGTAGGTTCATGCCAAATTGTACCAACAGACTGGTCCAAACTGGAGTCCTAACCCAACCTTTCAGTAGAAGCAAGAGACCAAAAAAAAACTCCATTCTCAAATAAAAGTAACAACTATAAAATTCAAAAAATAGTGAAATTTTGGGAAGAATGTAGAGAGTAGCATGGGACTACACAGCCTCTCAGATAGCAATAGGTTCTCAAAAGAGCTAACCTGACACTTGCATGCATTCACCAGAAGAATCCAAAAAAAGAAAACTGAAGAAGCACATGATGTTTTACCTATAGTATGAGATATTATTTCTAAATAACATGAACAAAATATAGGTCTCTCCAATGCCACACTTGATGGTAGCTGAAGAAGTTATTTTTCAACATCATGAAAATGTGATAAGCAGATATACACCACACATGAAATATGTATAAGTGGGCACTTACTTGTGTTTCTCAATAGCCTTTTGAAGCCGACTAATCATTGCAGGAGATGAGACACGAATGTTCTGCAGCACGAACGCACCATACACAAAATATAAAATTTTCTCACATAACGACGATAAGTAGAATATAAGTTCAAATAGTAGTAACATCAAAATTCCAAACATAAACGAGGAGGGAATAAATCCTCAGAAAGGCTACAGAATGGATGAAAAGGTACCTGATACTGTCTGAGAATTTCTTCAGCATCACTTATGTTGGATCTTCCAAGAGTAGAATGAATGGAGACTTCCAAAGCTCTATGAAGCCAATTTACCCAATCAATTAAGGAAATACATAAACTGCAAGTTGCATACATGATAGGAAGGTGGCTTGCAATCTCCAAATTCGTCTCGACTTCCTACAGCAATGTTAGCAAATAAACTTAAGCACATCCACCATCACTTTGACAGGGATAGATGAAGCGTAAGAAAAAGACTTAAACCAGGTGGCAGAATAAAAACAGCAAAGCCATTACAAAGGGAGGTAAGACAAACTATAGAAATTAAAAGGCTTACACGAGAAAAAGACCGATGTGCCAAATTAGGGGTTAAAGAAGAAAAGCCAAGCAAGGGTCCTAAGCTTCTACCAACACGGTAGTTGGCAAGCATATGAAGGAAGGAGAAATGGGCGAAGGGCCTAGAGTATCATAAGAGGTCATACTAGTGATACTCTCGAATGAGAGGTTGCTTCACTAAGTGACCTACTATCTTCAGTTCAGCAACATGGCATAATGTTTATGACTTACGTTCAGCCAACATAACAAAGGGATAGGGGAAGAACCAGGAATGGCGCTCCAAATATACCACACCACCTGTAGTTTCCAAACTTAGTTGGACTTACATGAACCGAAAAGATATACCAAGTAACTTTGCAAACCAGCAAAAAGAGAATTGTGCTCCAAATAAATAATCATCAATAACTAAATTAACAACTTATAAACTTTTCAAATCCATCGTGACGATAGACTAAAAGGTATTTAGAGCTATTGATCCTTGAATATGGGCGATACCAGAGGCAGAATATAGGACCAGGAAAATTAAGGCACTGGATACCAAAAGAAGCCAAATAAAACTAGTAACAACAACAACCCAGTAAAACCCCATCAGGTGGGGTTTGGGAAGGGTAGAGTGTACGCAGACCTTACCTCTACCTTGTGACAGGTAGAGAGGCTGTTTCCGATAGACCCCCGTCTCAAGGAGAGAAGAAAAAGAGATGAAAAAGCATCAGTAATAATAAGCAATAATAAGAGCCAAATAATAAGATGATAAGAGTGAAAGAAACAATCAGATAGTACTAGGGATCTAACAATAATCAGACAAAACAAAGATACTACTACTCCTAGTACGGGAGAATATAGGACCAGGGAAAAAAATTAAGGCACTGGATACCAAAAGAAGCCAAATAAAACTAGTAAAGTCACATATATTAACCCAATAATAAAGAGTGCATGCATAGCCATATCAAGAAGAGCCAAAACCACAAATCAATGTCCAGATCTATCTCTCTTTATGTAGAACAAAAATCTGATGAGCAAATTAATTACCTCAAGTGTTGGAATTGCAGTAGCAAAAGATAAAGCCCTAAAGCACCAACGAAGAGTAGAACAAGCATCTTGAAGTTTTGGAACCATATCAAACTTGAAACCAAGACCTTGACCTGCTTCTACAACTGAGTCTATGGCTTGAATTTGCTTTTCAATTTTACCAAGTATGCTCAATATTTCATCATCTATATTTTCGACATTCAACAGCCACTCTGTATCATGCAACACAGAGCAGGCATCCTGCTCCCACCCGGTGCAAGTATCAAGCAATGTTTGCATCATCAGTTGTTCTCTCAGAGATAGCTTCAGAAGCTTAGATTCTGATACCAATTCCTGCACAAATTACAAAAAAGGATGTAACAGCTGTTTTATATCTCACAAAGGCAGAGTTTGCAAGAGATTAACCTTCAAAGTCACAACTTCAAGAGGAGGACTTGAACCAAGTGCCATAGAATCACGTGATAAAAAGGGCTGTGACCTAGACAGCCAAGACTTAGCCATCGATACCGCATCCTTGACTTCATCAATAGAAGGAAGAATCACAAATATCTCCTCTGAAGCCCTAATTATTTCACAAAATATAAATACTAGACAGAAGTAGAACGAATACGCGAGCACACACAAGAGATATGAAGCAATAACTAAATTAGGGAAATAGGCAACACCTTACAACATCCTCAAATTCAGATATTTCTTCCTTGTTTTTAAGGACGCGTCTGGCTCTTTCCTCTAAAGATACAGCAATTGCTTTTACCTCGGAAACATCAGCAAACAACTTCTCTTTCTCAATCTGCAATCTGGAGATATATTCACATATCAAATAGGATGAATAATAGGTTTTCAAGACAACCATTATTAGTAAAGTGAAAATTGTAATACTACATGCTAGCCTCCATCAAAAGCTGCTCAATATAATCCATGGACATTTTGCAACGACGTGCCTGTACGAAAGAAGGATTTCAGAAAATTCAGATAGAGGAACGAACAAGAGATTTACGAGACCAAAATATAGCAATGAATGATGAATTACTTTAGTAGCGTAAGTGATTAGATGTCAAAGCGGTCGTGAACCATCAAAAAAAACAAAAGGGCAGCTCGGTGCACTAAGCTCTCGATATGCGCAGGTCTAGGGAAGGGCCAGACCACAAGGGTCTATTGTCCGCAGCCTTACCCTGCATTTCTGCAAGAGGCTGTTTCCACGGCTCGAACCTGTGACCTCCTAGTCACATGGCAGCAACGTTACCCGTTACGCCAAGGCTCCCCTTCCAGTTATGAACCATAAAAAGAATTAATTAGACTAGAAAGAAAAAGGGAAAAGAAGAATAGGACATGATAAGAATGCTGAAAATGTAACTCAATGATCCACAGAAAGTGTAGGAAAAGAATGACCACTCTAGTTACCTTCAGAGCTTTCACCCTACAACGAGCCTTTTTTAGCTCAATATCCACACAAGGCAGCTCCTCAACTATGTCAGAAGCATGAAAAATATTATAGATGTTTGCATTAGATTACAACAATACAACTAGTAAACAAAAGATCGACTGAGAATTCCAAACCTTTGACTCTAAGCAATGACGCATCCTTTTGAATGCAAGTTAACTCAAGAGCTACAGCTTCTTGATCCTCCCTTTCACTGATTCTCAATAGAATATCACCAGCACGCGCTATCCAAGACACGGCATCTTTATGATACTTTCTCAGAAGTTCAAGCTCTGGAATGTTAACCATAAAACCATCCCATTTGTTGAGAAGCAATTCAAGTTCCTGTACAACATAAAATGTGGCATTTATGCAATGTTCTACTTCCATCAACACTTTCCAAACTATGATAAGGTAGGAACTACCTTGACACTGAGAGAACCTTTCAACATCTCACAGCACTGAGATTGACAACATTCAACTTGACTAATTAAATCTAGGAGCATTTCATGCTCAGGAAGTTGCACTTGAAGGCTTAAATTCTGGAAACAACAAAAAGTAACAGAAAAATCACAAAACAAATAACCCCAAAAGAAAGACAGCATCACAGAAAGCAAAGATAAACAAGACAGCATCACAGAAAGCAAAGATAAACAGATCACCTCCTTCTCTAGCTCGTAGAGAATATCTGCCTCAACTCTAGCAGAAGTCTCAGACACACATTTCCTTACTCTTTTAGCCCAAGCCTGAAAAAGCTCAATATATGAGACTATAAAGCAGAACCCATTCTATTTCTGAAGATTGAGGCAGCAAATGACAATTTACCACAAGCGAATAATCACATCATACAGAGCAACCCTTTGAATTAACTTTCAATCCTACCAGCAAGAATGCAAGACACAAAGTTGATCGACATTCAAAACAGCAAAAGATGATTCAGATAGCAGTTGCCATACATCCAAAACATCTCAAGTGAGTGTGTGTCATTTCCAGTTACATGTGTAAATATAGAGCATTATTAGAGGTAATTTTAAATTGAATTTAAAATGTGTCCTAAAATAGAATTCAATTTTGCTAAAGTGAATCAATGTGAAACCATGCCAAAAGGATACTTCACTTTTATTTTCTTTTGGCAGGCGAAAAGCATAATGTACTTATCAATTTATAGACATTTTAAGGTAAATCTTTTGCATATTTAATCCACTGAATCAAGATATCACTCATCATTTTTTTAAGGCTGAATCAACTCATCAGATATTCTTACATAGTCCAGTAAGTATGTACAGGAGTCTATTCTCAGGAAAAAAATACTAAAGTATCGTAATAGCTACCAATGGAAAGGATGAGTTGGTCTGGTTTGCACAGGTGAAGGGGATTGGATACTCAGAGAGGCCTTAGATTGATTGTTTATTGTTTATAGAGGGAGCACACCTGTATGATCTTTCTATAACAGGCCAATCCTGGTCAAATTCATCATCTTTTGCTGATATCATCCTTGAAGGAGGAGAACATAAAAAGGGAAAAAAGAGAACCCTAAAAGCTGTATTGACTGACCCCAGGTGGGTTTTATTCTCATTGCTTTTACAATTTGGATAAGTAAACAAGTCTTTGCAGGAAAGAAAATATTTGCTGGTTCTTATGCCAACATGGTCAATATAAAAGATATTCTCAAACTTTATCGTGTTTTTTTTTTTTTAAATTTCTCCATATCACTAAAGCATTCATCTTTCTAATTGGGGCTTCAACTTCTTGTATCTCATTCACAGTAAAAGCCAGCATTATACTATGAGAGAAACTTTAGCAAGCTTGTATATGCACTGAAATGGTATGACTCCCAGTTCTTTGACAACAATATTTTTTCCCCCTCCCTAGGAGGAGCTCCCCCCCTCTTTGCTCCCTTGGTGACTCAAACCCACAACCTTAGGGTTGGAGGTGGAGGGTGCTTACCACCTGCGCAACCCCCTCTTGTCCTCACAATGATACTATTATCTTCAAGAATGACCATTAACAGTACCAGTATCTTCACTGACAGCCATTTATCATCTTTTTCACCTCATAAGATCTAATAACTTCTCCAGCAGTAATTTCCAATTTTTGCACAAAGAACACAAAAGGCCAGAAGTCAAAGAAAACGCGGCACCTGAAAGTGCCAGCAGTAATCTGAGGAACAGTAACAATTAATCAGTTGGAACACAAAGGAAAATCATAACTATGCTGATCCTCTTTTTATTTGTTTTGACATAAGAACCAAACTTCAGGGATTTTGTCTTCTATTTTATGCATCATTATTTCTGTATGCAAAAGATTTTGTTGACAAAAAAGGGTTGTGTCTTCTATATTTCATCTTTTCTCCCAATCTTCTTTAAGTCCTTTAATTTGACTAGATGCTTTTTTCTCTAGGACAAAATAAGGAGGCGTTACATGTGTCAATGTCACTAAAACATATAAATTGGCCACGCCTGCCTGGTACCTTTATCAACATTATAAAAGACGTAAATCTTACAAAATAAGGAGGTATACCTTAGCTGAAGACAGCTTGTGCAACAATTCCTCACTTCCTTTGATGTGGATGGGGCAATCAACAGTCTTAGAGCACAAGGTCTCCAAATCAGATACCTGAAAAGGCAATGAAGCAATAATTTACAAAGATAAGAGAACACAATTAGCAACACTTCCAAACCTCAAGGGAAAGAAGAAGAAACATTTCCAAACGATCCAAAAAATGTAAAAATATGAAATGACCAGATGCCAAAGGCAGATAAAAGGTTCAGAAATTAGACAACCTTTTATTGTGTTTTTTTTTTTTTGGGGGGGGGGGGGGGGGGGGGGGTTGTGGATAATATTATATTAGCCACAAATGTATAACAAAAGCCTGAATTAGCTCCTGTCATATTCTATTCGCTGATGCAGCAACAACAAACCATACTTAGAGAACTATCAACAAGGTGAATGAACTGGCTTACAAGAATATTTGAGCATGATGAGAGAACAGAATCAATCTCCAGAGTCAGCTGGCTCGCTTCTTTCTGGAAATCCTGTACACAGAGCATACATGGATTATCAGATCCAGTGCAAAATTGAAGTGCGTATAAAGGAGGGGAAATCAGAAACAAACTGCATTTCACCTTCAATTCGAGATGTTCAGGTTCATTACAGGGTATGGGGTTTAAACTGAGCAAATTATCAACAACTTCCATCTGCACCTTCACCACATCACTACTGTGATCAGACATCCACGATTTTACTTTAGAGAGAGAATCCCTGACATTGTGAGCCCAATCCTGAGCATCAGTCAACTTCTTCACCAAATCTCTTACCTAAACCCCATTTGACATAAAGATATTTAGTTGAAGACAGTAATAAATCTAAGGACTAACAAGTTGTAGAAAATGAAGTGGCTGAAATCTCACCGGATCCATTTCATGACCAGCCCACATAAACTGTTCGGCTTCCTTTATTGCACGACGATAAGCATCTGACGAGTAAGGATTCTGGAAAAGCTTACTGAACTTTATTCGCCATTCTTCAGCAAGTTGCATGTGCGTGATACAGCCACCTTTTATCTACATTTGGCCATTGATGGGAGCCAATAACAATTAGAAGATATCACTTTATAAATTTGCACAAGCCACTTATAAATTTGCACAAGCCACATATTATCTTTAGACTATAAAAAACATAGTATCATGAATATGTGAGAGACAGACTGCAGATGTCACGTCTCAAAGTATCAAGTGACTCAGGAACGTGAACAGCTTACTCAGGTATCAGCCTATCAAAGAGTAGAAACTTCCCAAACAGAGCAAAAAAGGTTCGAGAAGGATACGTCCCAAGACCATTATTATAATCCAGATCGTTAAGCTTCTTGACCACTAGTATCATTGTGACATTTAAGCTTCTTGACAACTCAGAGGATAGGGTGTGCGATAGCGAGAAAATTAGACAAGGGAAAAAGGCAAGTGGGAGAAAGAAACTTGAGAAAATTCTACCAGTATTTGACACAAAGTTGTAAACTCTCCAAAGATATATATTTGATGAACAGATGATGAAGGAAAATTAGCAGTATTAACATTTCAGAGACATAAGAGCAAAGCACTATTGATTAAACACTGGTATGGAGTCATTAAGCATGTTCTTCCATCCTCGTGATTATTGATATCAAGATATCTATTTGTAATCTACTTCCAATAATAATGCCAAGCAACAGAAAGCAAGAACCTCTGTTCCCCACCTCACCTCTTTTGAACTAAAAACTGATTAATACAGATCTGCTGAAAACTTGCGTATAGAAATCTCTGCAACTTGAGTGGTTAGACGGGAATCTACAGGTAATTAGAAAAGCTAGCAACGAAATGCAGAACGCTGTGTGGGGCTCAAGAGGGGGTCCAAAAAGCAACTTTTAACATTCACTAGGCCAGAAAAGAACACTTGACGAAAAAAAGGTCCCATATTGAATGAAAGTGATGATCAGAACCTTTTTGGACAAAGCAGGAGGATCATTGGAAGACGGAAGTTGCCTTCTAACATTTTTTGCAGCCTCTTCATGATTACTCTTATCAGTAATAAGCACCATATCATTCAATTCAGCGAGGGTATGACGAAAAAGGAGTCGACGCTTTTGTGGCTTACACTCGCACAGATGTTCCCAATGCTGCAAGTAAAACTCATAGTAAGTCAAGAAAGCATAATCAAGAACCAAAATTGATGACAGAGAACATAACAGACTACGACTAAAGAAGAGCATTCAGCAGTGTAATCACTACCCCCCCCCCCCCCCCCCCCCAAAACCAAAAAAAAAAAAAAGGACTACATAATCCATTTTAGGCTACTGAAATTGATAAATTAAAACATATGCTGCATAATGATGTGAAAACTGTTACCATATTAAAGCACAATGCTGAGAATGTCCTAGCCTCCTAGATGCTAGAATATACAATATTACAACCTACAATGAGAGATGATTTTATGCTTCTACGATCAGCTAAGTTTAGCTTGAACTTGACCAGAGTAACATTCTACAGACAGAACTCACAAAAGCATAAGAAATATAGGAAGCGGAGAGACAAGGAAAACAGTGTATTTTTTGCACATATAAACAATGCTTACCTCAAGACAAACAAAAGATGATGGAGCACAGCTGCACGCTACAGCAGAAAGATACAAATATTGCTGGCATATGATGCATATAGGATCCTTCAAAGTAGATCAGGTACAATTTGTGAAAAACACTTCAGAACACATTCATAGTCAAAAATTCAAGAAGCAATATCAAAGCTAAAGTACCTCTTCTGTGCCCACATATTCAGGCTTCATACGAGGTGGCATGAGAGAAGAATTGACAATGCCATTTTTCCAAAGCCGCTCTCTCCAAGACTTTTCTCTAGAATAAACCCTGACCAATTCTGTTTTTAAGTAAGGTGCTGCCTTGCTGTCAAATTCACTCTGCAAGGTGACGAAAATTGTTAAATTGGCATGACTAAAATTTAAAGATACATAGAAGCATGGAAAAGTTATCTATGAATACAAAGCAATGAAAAGATGAAAACAAAAGTTCATCAGTAAAAGCATCATAGCATAAGTTTCGGTAGGAAACTTAGAAAATATGGTAAGCAACAGAAGCAGTCTAACAGCTACGTCACAAAATTTAGTGCACCATCCATTGGTAAAGTGGAATTAAAGTATTAAAGGGCAATCCCACCCACTTGGAAATGAATCAACAAATGACACTTTTTTTATAACAGTGATGTCTGGGTCAGCTTGCTTGCACCACGAATATTCAACAGGGTACCAGCTATCTCCCAGGAGGTCATGGGTTCGAGCCGTGGAAACAGCCTCTTGCAGAAATGCAAGGTAAGGCTGCGTACAATAGACCCTTGTGGTCCGGCCCTTCCCCGGACCCCGCGCATAGCGGGAGCTTAGTGCACCGGGCTGCCCTTTTACCAGCTATCTCCCAGTGCCCACCAAGGCTTAGGTAGATTGGAAGAAATTAGAAATCACAATAGCACAAAAGAAAGAAATAAAATGCGTAACTAGTCCTAGATTAAAAAAAAAAACCACATGAAGCATGTAAAAGAGCAGCATTCTACATCTGTGGGCAAACGACGAATGAGTGTAGCATTGTCCACAGCATACCATGAATTTGGGTGGTCGGGTTTCAAAGTAAGGGGTCACCTATTATATTTCTCCTAATTGGAACAAGGACATTAAAATGGAAAAGGGGACAAGGATACACACCCTGGCTACTGCACAGAGCAGCTCTTCATGAGACAAAACAGCAGCTTTGCGATAAAGTTGGTAAAGCTCTGCTCCAAAACCGCCATGAGGTAACCAGTCGGCAGGGGCAAAATTGACAGCCTCAGCACAATTTAAGCCTGCGATTTCAAGATGCAGGTAAGACTACGGGAGAGAGCTGCATAATGCATGACTAAGCATTTGAAGAAGATTGAATAACTAGAATCTTATTGGCAAATCAGAGATAAACTAGCAAAAAGCCGGGGCTCACCGCAGTTGAAGCCTCCATGATACGATCTGGGAAAGGTAATAATAAAGTCCCCAGGCTCCTGCAACAAAGTAAACAAGCAAATACAAGCCGCGTAAATGAAAAGTGCAAAATGGGAGAAGTTTTAAATTCAGTACTCCTGGAATGGCTATCATGAAGGAGATCGTAAGTACTGTTATTGCTCATCGAGTTACTGCCTAAAGCCTAATCATAATGAAGATCTTTGATTATTTGATTGCGAGCTTCATCAGAATTTTTGTTTTATTTTATTGACAAGATCCTACTCTGCTTAGTATTAAGACGTTTAACATTTCTCCCACATTTTTTTTATAACAGAGAAAATCTTTAAGGGTCGGGCAAACGGTTTAGAACCTCAGTGGATAATGGTCTACCCCTTTACAATTCTCCAATTAAATACCAAGTTTTTGTCCACAGCAGGGTTTTCCATGACATACGCCTAACACACATCACACATTGCGGTCTAACCACCAAAGCCCTAAGGACACATTCTCCCACATATTAGGTACGATAGACCAGTAAAGGGAAAAACATTGTGTTACTTATAATTTATGGTCCCAAATGTATGACCATGGTCGAGAATTAGGCTCCTACACTATGGATCATCTAAATAGCAACCTTATCGTATGACGTAGCATTTAGGCAGCCCCAACGCTCACAACAACTATATCCTAATGGGTTTGAGGGATCACGTGCACCTTTGGCAATGAAGCTTGGAGGCCAATGACAAAATACAAAACAAAAAGAAGAGAAAAATGTGGAAGAAATTGACCAATAAATGAAGGAATAAATAAAAGAGAAACAAGTTTCAAAGAATGTACCAAAAGCTGTTTTTGGAAGTATACATTCTCAAAAAAAGTATACATTAAACGTAAGAAGCAGTGGTGAAGTAAAGACAAAATCCCAGCAGTTTATCACCTACTTATCCCTCACTTTTGCAATTTTTGGGTTTTATCGGACTAAACAGCTTCAGAATACCAGTAGATTCCTAAAAGTGCGCACCCTCTTGGACATGTATCCCTAGAACAAGATATTTTTAAGTTAAAACACTTCTTTCACAGTTCATTGGTGTGATACCCCTCAAAAATCCTGATTTTGTCCTGCATCTGTGGTGGGTGGCATAGGAGTGCTGACACACTTGTTTTTCTTATTTCGCTTTTTTGTAGTGTAGTGTTTGGGCCATGGACAGATAATTTAAGTACCAACTTTCAATGGAATACAACAACATACCCAGTGTAATCCCACAAGTGGGGTCTAGGAGGGTGGTGTATATGCAGCCTTACCCCTACCTTGTGAAGGTAGAGAGGCTGTTTCAATTGAATACGAAGAACCTATTTTCCTAGTTTCTCAACTAAACACTAAGCTACAATATCTATAGAAAGTAAACCCTCCTACGTCCTGCCCATATAAAAGTTGAATGTAAGTTTGGAAGCGAAAAGAGAGTTTAGCTCTGTAAACAGAAGAAAACTCTTATGAGAAATTCTCCATGTTTTCCACTTTCATGACAGTTTCTCCTTATTGTCATGTTCATCTATCTACAAAGAGAAAGACTCAAATGCAGTATCATGACATCGACCAGGAATTTTGGGAGGTATAAAATACAATGGAAAAAGACAGCAGGACAGAAGGAGCAAGATCTGAGTATTAGGTCCCGCAACAAACCTGTAATACATTATAAACAGGAACCCCATTTTCTTGCAACACACGCGGATTCAGCATGGTTACAAGCTGAAATAACAGATCTGGTTGCGCATCAAACAGATCAGGAAGGCTATCACGCATTACCTGCACAAAAATTGCTAGTTACAGGACAGCTACCAGCTGAGTAAGTCAAAGAAAAAGTCCAAATTTTGAAATTTACAAGGGAAGGCTAGACATAAAAACCAGTTATAAACACTGGTAAAAGTTAATAGACAACAGCAATCAAGTATTCTTTATCACTTCTTTGGCGGCTAAAATATGAATAAATTGCTATGATGAAACGTATCAAGGAACGTAATCTCTTTATGCCAAAATGTATAATGAAAGAATATGCAACAGTTTTCTTAACACTACCCTAGACACTAAACTTAATCATATTATTGTATTCAGTCATCAGTTACCCGTGGGTTTAGAGTCATCAGTTACCCGTGGGTTTAGCAGGACTCCAGCTATTCTCTACATCTATCAAGTCAACATGCTAGAATACTAGCCTTGAACTCATTCATCTATACATGGAATTACAAGGTAAATTATATTACATTTACTTCTTATATTAGATGATTTAAACCCATAAAATTGAAGAACCAAATAGTATGAAGAACAAATATATTTCCCATGATTTTACACTTGCCTCAGTTTTGTTCAACACTCTCCAAGAAAGCCATTTAGAAAAGGGACAAAGCAATCATTACACAAAAATCTCCTAAAAGCCAACATTCAAATATCAAGAACTTTAGTGAAGATGTATTTGCGCCAAATTTTCATTCACAGTAGAAGCGATATGTTCTAACTTTACTAGCCCACAATTTGCACTAATACACAGAATCAAAGATCATGACACTAATACAGGAGAGGAAGTATTCATTGAATGACCTTCTCAAAAGCTTGGGCCTCACTGCCAGGAACACTATACCAACATTTTGGCTCTCCCCTGAAAGGAAGCAAGAAGAACTCATTAACTGATAACAATGAATATCAGGGAACCGGTCATGCACAAGATTAAAAAAAACAACGATATCATGAGCTCAATCAGGAGATCGCAAAAAAGATCTCAGAGGGAAATGCAAATGAATTCATGAAGAAAAGATGCACAAAGTCACAGTCAAGAAGACATTTCCAACTAAATTATCAATATGCCTAAAGGAAAACCCCAAGAAGTGTTGTCTGATCCGCTGAAACGCCGTCAACAAGTACTGCAAATTATTATTGCACTATCCTTTTTTTCTGTTCGGTACTATTTTCTTTTTCTTTTTACTATTGTATTCTACTTTATGTTGTTCTCAACCTTTCAGCTCTCTAATCAGTTTAATTTAACTCCATCAGCATGAGCAACTTCATTAGCCTCAGTCACTTTTCAAAAGTTTGACCCACCTGAGATGTCGAGTGAAGTTGCATGATGATGGAATTTACTTTTCTAGGGCCCTGAAGGGAGAGAAATAGGAGCAACAAAAAAGGAAAAAAGAAGTAAGGCCGGCCACTATTTTCCCAAAAAAAAAAAAAAAAAATTCATCCATTTTGCGATGAAACCAATTCCAAAATGGTAGTAAGCAAGCGGGCGGGACACAGTGTTATCAAAAGTGAAAGGCGCAAAAAGCTCTAAGGTCCGTTGGTGCTTTAAGCGCAAAACAAATAAAACGTGAATTTTAACAAAGAAAGGCACATAACGTACAAGTAAAACACAACAGTTGAAATGGAGCAGTACTAAGGTAGTGGTATGTGCCACAAAGATACCAACCCAAGTGAAAGATAACTTTTATAGAACAACTAAAAGACTACTAATATTATATGAATGTTAAAGCATCTAAGGCCCGAGATATCTACAACGTGAATGTTTTTTTATGACAAGCGAACCCGTAGCCGCTACCCTTCAGGTGCGTACAAGGTAAACCCCGCTCCTGTGCAATAGCCCGCAAACCACACGGGAGAGATAACCCGCACTAGGCAAGCCCCGGGCAATGAGCTCAGCACAGAAGACAAATCCCCTGTTGTCGTAGGCAGGGGGTTTCGAACCTGCGACCTCCATTATAGAAGCTCCACGCTCAACCAACTGAGCCACCCTTGCGTGTATCTACAAAGTGAATATTGTAAACATGCAGATGTTTAAAAGAGTGTGTGGTCATTCCTCGTTAACTTTTTGGTACCTTCTTGGTACTATTCTTCTAATAAAGTACTTTACCTTATCAAAAGAAAAGGAGTGTAATCATACCACATTAGACAAGATTAATAATGAGAAATCTGATAGAAGGGAAATTTGGAATGGAATTGTAGAGAAAACAGAAAAGAAATTGGCAAAATGGAAGGCACAATACTTATCTTGGGGGGAAGACTTATTCTTATCAACTTTGTGCTAGATTCCCTTCCCACATATGTCATGTCCTTATTTCCTTTACCTTCCTATGTTCAAAAAAAAATGGACAGACTCACAAGGGATTTCCTATGGCATGGATGCAAGGAGGAGAAAGGTTACAATCTGGAGAAATGGCAGACAACAATGGAAGGTAAAGAAAGGGGTGGATTGGGCATCAGAAATTTGAAAGCACAGAATAATTGCCTGTTGATGAAGTGGCTATGGAGGTACAACAGTGAGGAGAATGCATTATGGAAAGAAGTGACCAAGTGCAAGTTTGGTGTACTAAAGTGAGCACTGGCACTTATGGTGTGGGAGCATGGAAGACAATCGGAGCTTTGTGGCCCAAGTTGGAAAGTAATGCGCGGATAACAGTAGGAGATGGTAAAAGAGCAAAATTCTGGAAAGATGCCTGGAAGGAGCAAGCTCCATTGATGGAAGTTTTTCCAGATTTATCCATTCTATGTAATAACCCAGAGAGCACAATAGATGAGATGTGGAGTGCAAAGGGTTGGAACCTATCCTTCGGAAGATTATTGAATGATTGGGAAGTGGAAAGGGTTGCCAACCCTTTAAGCAGAATTGGTGATTTCAGTAGCATCAACAATGATCCAGACATCCTGAGATGGAGGCATAACAGTGATGGAAAATTCCCAGTAAAAAGGGCTTACAAAAGGGAGGGGAATAGGCAGAATAGAGAACAATCAAAGCAATGGAGAAGCATATGGAAGTGCCCATCCCCAAATAAGGTGAAATGCTTCACATGGCTGGTGGCAAGAAGGGCTTGTTTGACACATGAAGTTTTAAAGAGAAAAGGTGCAATTATAGTTTCAAGATGTTTCTTGTGCAATGAAATTGATGAGACTAACAAGCACCTTTTTCTACACTGTAAATTCACTGCACAATTGCGGTCCTTATTTCTCAACTTAACAGAGATAAATTGGTCTATGCCTGAACACACTGCAGATCTGCTTAGCTGTTGGATGAAGAGGGAAGCAGTAAGAGTCAGAAGAAATGGTGGAGGATAATACCACACTACATTTGATGGACAGTATGGAGAGAGAGGAATGGGAGATGTTTTGAAGATAGATCCAATTCCATTCAGATAGATAAATGGAATTGTATAGTGTCTTTCTACATTTGGTGTAAAGAAATAGCATTAGAAGATGTAGATCAATTTATAGATTTATTAAAATCCTTTTAAGTAGTTTCTATTTCCTTGTTTATGTTTCTGCTATAACACTTTTTGAAGGTCTCCAAGCATGTCCTTAATGCTGAGGAATACACAATTACCAGTTTCAAAAAAAAAAAGGTGCACGTAGAACACAGTGATGAAAAATAGACACCAATGATATTTTTTTTGGCCATATTCTACATAAACCTAGAAATGCACTGGTCTGATATGACACTATTATAGTTGAAAGTGTGAACGAGGGACAAACTAGACCAAAAATCACAGATCGTTGAGTTGTCTGAAAAGACCTATGACCTCTTAAAATCCACATGGACTTAGCAAGGTATAGAACACAATGGAAGCAATGTATGTATACCAACTAGTTATGACTAAAGTCTAGTAGTTGTTGATCGTTTAGTAGGTAAAAGCTATATGTCACCATATGATGACCGTGAGAACAAATTCTTAGTATCAAAAAGCTAGTTTGTCCTTTTTTTTTGATTAAGCACCGGGTGTCCGAGGCTCTTTGAGCCCCGACTAATCCCGGAGGTGCACAGGCCCTCGGCAAGGAGTTTCCCGCAAGTGCACCACGGGTAATTCAGGGTTTTACCCAGTCCGATGGCCCTCAGAAATTGTTTGCACCCAGTGGGTTTCGAACTTGAGACCTTGAAAGGGAGCACCCCAAGGCTCAAGTCAATTGCCACCAGGCCAACCCCTGAGGGTTAAAAAAGCTAGTTTGTCCTAACAGACAAATTGTTGAATATTAAAATGACTAGGGCCCAAATGAAGCGTAATGGTTATTGAGAGCCGATCCCAACTATTTCGGGTTAGTCACTCTTGTAAAAGTGTGGGTGGGTGGGGGTGGGGGGTTTTTTTTGTTGGGTTTTGTTGTGGGTGGGGGGGGGGGGGGGGGGAGGAGAGTAATACGGAAGCTCCACCCCATTGGCTAGAAAGAGCGGTCCACATCGCCACACATATAGTCATATAAGTGTGAGAAATAAAGACTCGGAAAATATTATTAAGATACATTAACTACATTATTACACTGAGCCTTATTTATAGACACTACATTACAATCCTTTTCCATGTACAAGACTATAAACAATCTTATTCCTATTCCAACAATAAGCCACGTGAACTTCAATGTGCATGTTAGGCAATTGTTAAAGGGCATTCACCGACAAATAAACTACTTATGAGTAACAGTTAACAGAAGGGAAAGGTTACCCGAAAAGAAGAGCAAGGCTATATACCTTGTTTGCCCTTAACTCGTATTTTATTTTGGATTTCGAGGGTCTTGTAGGTGATGGGGGAGGAAGAGGGAATCAATTGGTTAATGGGAGATGAAAAAAGGATATGAAGCCAATGGACATCTAATAGATGCACAAGCATTTTCAAGAAGTAATTTAGAATCTCTATTTTCATTGGACAGATATGCAAGCTACCAGTAAAGGATTAGATTACGCTTTTCACTTCTTTCTCTTTTTTGAAAAGGTAGATTACGCTTTTCATAATTTACATAAAACCTAATCTGGGCAGAAAATGAGATAAGTTTCATGGATATAGGTACTATAAAACATTTTAGCAGAAGAGGAGAAGTCAAAGGAGGATAATACAAGTGATGAAGCTACCAGTGAGCTAGCAACCTAACTACCTAAGCAAGACCATGAATAGAGATTCATGCCCCCTGGGCATTAATTCAAGTGGGAAAGGTTGAGGGACTTGTAACTTAGGTCATAGGTTCAAGCCCTACGCGATGCGAACTAAGCCTGGTATTAAAATGGACAAGGGTAGAGGAGCGGACCCATTATACCAGAGTTTCGACAGTTCTGGTTGGTCCGAAGGGTTGGCCCCAGACAGATTTCTCAATCACTAAAATAAATAAAAGCAAGACCGTGAAACTACATCAACCAAACACAATAATAAGACTAGTGAAAGCACAGTTGTAGATTGCAAAACCCTAATAAACAATGTTAAGTGGATTTTATAAAGTTCATTTTGTAAGATTCGCACAGACTTACCAACATGCCAAATCTCTAACCTTATTAGGACAGGCATATCACATCACATTAGGCAATAATGCAGAGCAATTAATATCAAGATCAATAATAAAGCATCTGAAAGAAGTTCCATAGCAAGACAACTAACAGCTTACTTGTCTTTTATTGCATGCACATGTAAATTAAATGAAACTACTGGTTAGATAGAGGTCTCTGACATTTCTATAAGTGATTGTATGCAGTTTAATGAACCAAACTTATTCTTTTCTAAATCAATAGCAGACCTTCTAGGCAGATCTTATTCTTTTGTTTTTCAGGTATACAGTCAAAAGATTCTTTGAAATTTATTCGTTTTGCTACCATGTTAACTTTCAGTAGAAGTGGAACGAGAGTTCTTTTACTATCAAGTAAATTAGAAATAATTCTATTAATATTATACAAGCCGTTAGCCGTATACAAAAAAAGTAGAGAAATTACACAATATGTTCTCATTTAGTCAAACTTGGCATGTAGTCATTTATTTTGTAGGAATAAGAAAATGGACTTAAGTTAAAAAAGAATAATTAACACTCATACCAGTGATGATAATTCATGGAATAAAAGCAGTGGTCTTCAAAATGCCAGCAGAATGAAGAGAATAGCATTCCAATATACAGCCAAGGCACCATAACACCAGCAATACTATGATGTACAGCTCGAAGCATCGAACCTGGCAACTTGGGTAAGTTATTGAGGTTCCATGGGCTAGCACAATATTCATCCCATGTACCTGGTTCAACTGATGATGGTTTCTCATCGGTTACACGTGGAAATCCACTACCATAGATGGAAGTATCCAAATCACTGCCATACTTTACTTCCACCTCCCCGGCTGATCCCTCCACAATTTCCCAGAACTTCTTCTCTAATTGCACCTGTGAAATTGATGTGGAACCAAACCATTTTTTCTTGGCACGATCAGCAATCCGCCTAAATGAGTCCAATGATAACTCTCTGCCAGTTACGAAACCGAAGCTATCTTTTTCAGAATTCAAGCATTGCAAGCAATACCAGTTCCCGGGAGGAATTTGTTTCAGAGGCGGTGATAAACAGTACATATGCCACCCCTTGTTGCACCGATCACAGAGAAGCATTACCTCCCCGTGCAATCCACTTTTGCATTGTTCACATATTTGATCGTGGGGTTCTTCCTCCTTCACCTTACACGTTTCAGTTCGATCACACTCATTGTTCTTTCTCCTTTTCTTAGAACTCGAGAATTGGGAGTCTGACTCTCTTTTCCTCTCACTTTGGTTTCCTCTCCTGAAACTTCTATTTCCCAGCTTATTTAACTTATTATAATACTCTTCATAATCATACAAATGTTCCAGGTACAATTGGAACAATACATGCTTGGCGCACTCCGAAATCTTTCCAGCAGGCCGAACGAACCTAAAAACCTCACCCCACTTCTTCTCCTTCACTACTTTATCGTACCCTCCAAACCGCTTGACCGAATTATACAACTTACACAAATCTAGGTCCTCACCCTCAAACACAACACGTTTTTTCGCCGCTTTCTTCCCACAATGCTCCTCTAAGAACCTATTGTATTCCAATTCAAAGGTCTTCGGATCGCAAGACGCGCACCGAGCCTGTAACTGATGAATCGCTTGCGTTTTCGTAGGAAATGTGAAGGTATTCAAATCCAATGCAAAAGGGGGTTTCCAACTCTTAGGTGGGATAATTTTACAAATACCATATTTCTCAGCCTCTGGCCTGATCTTGTAAATAAACTCTAAAGGGTCCTTAAATTCATCCTCAGTTGGATAATAAACTGGCCCTGATGGTATATTCAATAACCCACTTGGGGATGCACTTATATTTTGCCCTAACACCCCTTTCTCAACAGCCCTAGGTCTACCTCTACCCATTAATGTAACTAATATTTCATCAAGAAAATCAAAACCCAATCACAAAATCTGCATGAAAAATACATATAAACATTCATATATGTATCAAATCATATAAACAATCACAATTCATGATTCTTGAAATGTAAAGAAACAGAAAACTATTAAAAATGAAATCTTTAACATACCTTTGATGGAATAAAGAAATAAAAACTGAGTCTTGATAGATTCTTGTTTTGTCAAATATGTATGTACTTCCAAAAACTAAGTATGACCCAACGTGTGCGTTGTTTTAGTGTTTAGATATCACTTGTTTGGTCTTTTTAGTTGGAAACCAAGAAAACGGTGTTCTCGTTAAGTCTTCTTTTAGTATTTTTTATTTTTTTATTTTTTTGTCTCATAAATAGGCAATAGTTTCTTTTTTGGGCAATAGTTTCTCATAAATAGGCAATCGTTTGCAGGTTTTGTGGGAACTGTGATTTATATAAAGAGGTATAGAATTGAGAAAATTTACGATGGTGGCAAGGAATCTACTGGATTTGAGGAATCTAAAGCGATTGATGTCACGCGTTTTGATTGAATCTTTGTGAGGATAGCAAAGGGTGATGTACATACTACATAGTTCTATACTTCTATTTGTGTTACATTTAAAAAAAAAAAAAAAAACTTAATAGATTGGTAATTTCTTAAACTTATTAAATTTCACTTATTTATTGGATCTATGGCCTGTTCCAATTAAAATTTTAAGCCTAATTATAAAGGATTCTTATTAGACATTTCATTTTAATTTCAAAAGAAAACCTCATTCCTCAGGCTTATTCCGATTGAGATTGATATGGATAATTAAAGTAAATAACATATTTTATGTGATTAACTTAACTACCTAGTAGATACTTGAGAACGCGAGCAAAAAGTTTCAAACTTAGGAACACTCTATCATGTGTTCAAGAGCTAAATTTTATTACCTCTGTTGTTCGAGTGGTCTAAATGAAATTACAGATTAAGAGTTGTCGATGTTAAGTCAAAAAAAATAAAAATTATGTTTGTTCGCTAAAAAAAGTTGTGACTTGATGTTTGATATTCATATTAGGACTTTTAAATTTCGGTACAACATACCCAAGTGTAATCTCATAAATGGGGAAAAAAACTCTCTACACAAATTCTTTGCCATTCTCAAAATTTGAACCCGACACATCTAATGATGAAGCATGAAGAAATTCTATGAGTATTAAATGTGTATATTTTTTGCTACACGTTAAATGTGTATGTCAATGTAATGTTTCTATATATATGGAAATCAAAAACATTTTCTCATGTAGTTGAACCAATACTTTAATATATTTTTTTATTTATAAGTGGCTCTCAGCCCAATATATGAGATGATATATGTTTTTTTGTTCCCTAAAATACACTAAACTATTTCAATGACAAAAAGATTTTTTTTTCTTTTCTATCTTATGGGTGAACTAATAAATTTAATATTCATTATAAACGATTCAACCCAAATTATCTGCAACTCGAGTTATTTTTCGTATGCACGAGATATATAATTTTTAACTTACTATTCATTTTAAAATCAAAATCACTGTGAAACTTGCTCTAATCCAACTGAAAATACCAACACAATTACTACTTGTTATAGAATGTTATGCTCTTTACTTAGTTTCAAAGGTAAAATCAGAATTTGAAGTTTATTACTCAGAAATTTTAACCATCTTACATTTTGAATTCTAACCTAATAAATTGTTCATATTAGGCATTACTTATGTTGAACCAAAGTTATTGGGTTCGGTCGAATTCGTAACATATGCTAGCTTCGGACCCGCTTAGTTTGATCTATGAACTTAAAATAATCAGCATAAGTTCTTTATATTTATAAATGGTTGGTTTAGTTCGATTAAATTTTAAGTTATCTCGTCAACACCAAATAAAACCAAAATATTGTCAATTTTTCATCTAACAACCCAGTCAAGTCAAGTCAATGTTGATTATTCAATTTTTTGGTTAAGAACAATACCTTGGCGTGCCAGCACGGTCTCAAGGGGCGCGTATAGTTGTTATGATTGCAGTGTAATTATTACGGAAAAAACTGTCTAGGGATTTTCGCTGATTGGCCCCTGGTTTTCTTGATCCCCAAGTTAAAAACAGTGGGCTGTAAAAAGTCAAGCTTCTCTAATGTGGCCCATATAGATATATGAACTTTCTGGACTTGCTAGTTACTTTGGGCCGAAGCATATGCACTGAGGCCCAAGTACAGTGGCAGATAAGAAATATATAAAACATGAATACCCGATTGTCGGGTCTCGATTTAAGCCTTATCCGCAAAGAGTAAAAAATTTACAAAGGTATCAATTTCGGAACAACGTCATGCATGCATGCACGTCTGAAGTTAAACTTTGTCAATGTGTGAAGTTTCATATGATCACATTCAACAACATATGGCTAAAGTTAAGTCTTTTTTGCCTGAACTTCAGCCATATGCTACTGAATTCAATCATTTTTGTATAAACTTCAGTCATATGTATTTCAAAAGACTTGCAAGAAAAAGCTAAAAATGAGTCCTCTAAGCTCCGAATTATGCTATATGTCTCTGCTGTCGTTGGAAGCCATTCAATGACATTATGCCCTTGCATATCACTTATGGGGTTGTTTATTTTGATCAACCACTCATTTTTTAGCCATACAATCAAATAGTGTAACTTGTTAAAAATTGCATGCGCTAACAACAAATCAATAAATTGTTAGAAGAGGCAATTTTCTGAATAATGGTACAATTGGAGTTAGCTTTCGCATACATCTAACTATTTCACTGGATACATGCTACCTTCCATCAGCTTCACAAGAGCTTACTCTATTAATTGCTATCTCGGGTTGACTTTCTTATACCTCGATTATCCTACCAAATACCTACTACATTCCACCATCTTCACAAGAACCCACTTATATTCATAGCGGTGTCAGGTTAATTTTCACATATCTCGATTATCTCACTAAATACCTGCTAACTTCCACCAACTTCACAAGAGCCTACCTATATACACGGAGGTGTCGGGTTAGCTTTCGTATACCTCAACTATTCCACCAGTTACCTGCTACTTTCCACCAATTTCAGGCGAGCCTACTTATATTCATGGGTGACATGACATCCGCTCATCTTGGTTCCTATTTTGTGATAAGGTTCGTAAAGAGGCTACTTTGCAGCTCTTCCGAACAAAAATTTACTGTGTGACTTGCAGGAAGATGAAACTCACTAAACTGAAAAAGCTAAGTCTTGTTTTTTTTATCAAATGACCCCTGGTATCCACCCCTTCAATCTTGACATGATAAATACCTACTAATTAATCTGCTCAAGCACAGTGAATAAAGCTGGTACTCTATTTTGTAACTAAACACTGCACTGTTGCAAATGTAGCTGCTACCTGTGGGCTGTGTAATAATAATGCAGCATCTACCTGTTAAAATTACAGTAAAATTTGCTGCTAAATGCAGATTATAGTCCCTCATATGGAACTTCATCTTTACAAGAATTTAACTCGGCACTGCTCGTCATGGTCTGTGCGCGTGAGAGAGAGAGGAGGCAGAAAAAGAGTCTAAAGCATAAACAAGTAAAGGTGCCAAGGTACATTTATTTTCTTTAACTTGACTATGTTACTGTTGTGGGGAAAATGTATGTCCCAGTGTATACAAATGCCATTTGAAAGCAGATTGATCAGATCTCCCAAAGGCAGAGCTGCATACGACGTTTCGGTCCATAGATACATGTTACATATTTTAATCTGGCTAGCTGGATTATTTGTCTCATGATAGACAAAATCGGCTGATATAACTCTCAAAAAGAAATTGAGAAATCATTTACTACACAGAAAAGGGCTGAATTGAAATGCACTCTCTCAAACAACTTCAGTAGAGAAGCTCCTCAAAGACAGGGTCAACGCTTTGTCCCCACTTCCCATGGTACAATTCCAAGAGCTTCTCAGCTGGTGTTACACCTAACAAAAATAATTGATGCATGTCAGGTACAAAGAACAGTTCAATTGAAATTCTAAACAGGTCTAGCAGTTTAAAGAATGTATTACTCCATCGATCCCACTTCATATGACGGTATTTGACTGGATCCAAAATCTAAGAAAGAGAGACTGACTTTTCTGTGGCTATAAAATCGTCATTTACAGTAAAATTGGAAGTTTCAAGTTAGACATGCGTAATTCTTTTTGGGAAAGACTAAAGACATGTGAAATGGGACAGAGGGAGTATCATTTTGGCATTGTGTTGTATCCAGAGAACAAGCAAAGAGATACTGACACAATTTCAAAAAGATAATCTCTCAACATAAATTTTAAGTAGCTAGGGGAAGTTACTTACCCGTTTTGACTACCTCGGTTACTTCATTCAAAAATCCCATTTCCTTAAAGCCTCTTCTCTCCAAGCCTTCCTGAAAATCAGAAAGCAACTAATAAGTTAGTAAACAAGTTGAAATATACATATACCAAGCCATGGAGCATTAGAAGCTTTAACCCACCTTTGCCAACTTGACAACATCTTGAGCAACGTGCTTAAGCAATCCATCTCGAAATGGTGTCTTCAGACCACTTTTTGGCACCTACTAGAAGGGGCGATATTAATCATCTCTAGTAATCCATATGATTTATGAAAACGACAAATCTGAACTGAAAATTAGAACTTGATCAAATGGAATTGCTTTTCAGATGTAAAGTCCATGGTCTCATCTCATTGCTTGTCCAAGATCCACAAGGACAAGAGCAAGCATATCTTAATATAGATAGGATTTCAGAGTTTAAAAAATAAAAATATAAAGGCCTATTCCAGTTCTCTCTTTTCTCAAGCATGAACATAAGGACCAATTCTAACATCTGACATTGAAATCATCAAGAAGATAACAAACTGAGATAACAGAAAGAAAAATGAATAATGAGTAATGACTACAACAGAGATATTGGATGTTTTCTCACACAATCATGTTAACAAGTTCCGAAGTTCAAATTTGACATCATGAGAAGGTAAAGGGCAACCCGGTGCACAAAGCATCCTGCATTAGCAGGGTCAGGGGAAGGGCCGCACGTCAAGGGGTGTGATGTAGATAGCCTACCCTAATGCAAGCATTAGTGGTTGTTTCCCTGGCTCGACTTCATGAGAAGATAGAAAACAAAAACAACGAATAAAAAAGGATTTATTACTTGATAATAAAACAATTTGATGGTACCATTCCGTTCCAAGAGTATGACAATACAAAGTCCAGACTAATGAGCCTTGGATACAACAACAACAACAACAACAACAGCCCAGTGAAATCCCACATCTTGGGGTCTGGGGAGGGTATAATGTACGCAGACCTTACTCCTACCAAGGTAGGATGGCTGTTTCCGAGAGACCCTCGGCTCAATAGAAGCATAAAAAGGGGGTCAGATAAGGTTAAAAGATTTAAAACGATATTGCAATGAAATAATGCAAGCGACACAGTAAAACAGGATAATCAAGGAATTCAAAGCGATATGAAAATGCAAATCACGAAAGCGGCACAGATAAAATAGAGTAATCAAAGTACAGAAAGTAGCAAATAATAACATAAATCAAAGCACAAGAAATTATAATGCGCTAATGCGCCTACTAATAAGGAAAGATAACGAGACTTATATACTAGCCTTCTACCCTAATGTGGGTCCTCCACACCTTCCTATCTAAGGTCATGTCCTCGGTAAGCTGTAACTGCGTCATGTCCTCGGTAAGCTGTAACTGCGTCATGTCCTGTCTAATCACCTCTCCCCAATATTTCTTTGGCCTACCCCTACCTCTTCTGAAACCATCCATGGCTAACCTCTCACACCTCCGCACTGGGGCATCTATGTCTCTCCTCTTCACATGCCCAAACCATCTCAGTCGCATTTCCCGCATCTTGTCTTCCACCGAGGCCACTCCCACCTTATCCCGAATAGCCTCATTTCTAATCCTGTCGCTCCTAGTGTGCCCACACATCCATCTCAACATTCTCATCTCGGCAACTTTCATCTTTTGAACGTGAGAGATCTTAACTGGCCAACACTCCGCCCCATACAACATAGCCGGTCTAACCACCACTCTGTAGAACTTGCCCTTCAGTTGTGGTGGCACCTTCTTGTCACATAGCACTCCTGAAGCTAGCCTCCATTTCATCCACCCTACCCCAATACGATGTGTGACATCATCGTCAATCTCCCCGCTGCCTTGCATGATAGACCCAAGGTACTTGAAACTACTTTTCTTTTGGATGGCCTGAGCACCAAGCCTAACTTCCACGCCAACCTCCTGGGGTGTCTCACTGAACTTACACTCTAAGTACTCTGTCTTGGTCCTACTCAGCTTAAATCCTTTAGACTCCAAGGTATGTCTCCAATCCTCCAGCTTAGCGTTAACTCCGCTACGAGTCTCATCGATCAGGACTATGTCGTCCGCGAAAAGCATACACCATGGCACCTCACCTTGAATTTGTCGCGTCAATCTATCCATCACCAAGGCAAATAAAAACGGACTAAGAGCTGATCCTTGATGCAACCCCATCACAACTGGAAAGTGCTCTGAGTCCCCTCCTACTGTCCTTACTCTAGTTTTGGCTTCCTCATACATGTCCTTGATCACCCTAATGTATGCTACAGGTACACCTTTAGCCTCCAAACATCTCCATAGGATTTCTCTTGGAACTAATGAGCCTTGGATGTATTAGCTAATTGCATATTAGGAGGAAATGCATGATTATTTATCTCACCATGATAATCTTCAATGAGAAAGCATACATTACCTTATTCCTCAACATCTCTCTTTCTTCTGCAGTCCAATCAGACGTCAGGTCCAAAACGCTTTGCAAAGACTCCTCATCGTAGAGTACACCCACCTGAAATTATCAAAAGAAAGATTAACTAAGCTATTTGGTTCAAAGTAGCCCATAATGCTGTAATAACAGTCCCAATACAAAGGACAAAGAGAAAGTAGTTCCTTTTTGTGGGAGGGGGAGGTTAGCACAACCATATTCCAATCTCCCTTTCCCTATTGCTTTTCTGACTGTTGGAGGTGGTTGGGCTTAAGCAGAACTTTGCTGCAACTACTATTATTTCTATCTCTAAGGTCACAAAGTAATACTAGCTTCTTCTTCTTCTCAATCTCTCTCTCTTTTTTTTTTTTCTTTCTTTTTTTTTTTTTTTAACAAAACAAAAAAACCAACATCATGAGCTCTAGAGAAACAGCTTTCATACCCAGAATGCAGGCAGTGCACACAACCTTCTCCAAGGCCCTCCATCAGCACCCCTCATTTCCAGATATCTTTTGAGTCTGACCTGATAAAGTCAACCCAAGTTCAAACTTCCATAAACTATACATAGACGAACCAACAGTAAAGGACATTTTTATTGGATGAAGCTCGCATACCTCAGGAAATATTGTTGTGAGGTGATTCTCCCAATCATTAAGAGTAGGATATTCGCCGGGAATTGGCGGAAGTTTTCCATTCATGAAGTCCTGCAACAATGTTGTTAAATAAGTACAAGAGAATGACATTTATAAATCTGTAATGTTGATAATTAACATACCCGGAAAGACAATCCAGCACAATCAACATACTTCTTCTTCCGATAGACAAAATACATAGGAACATCAAGTGCATAATCCACATACTGCTCAAACCTGTGCCCATTAAAACAGTAAGTGGTTGTTGTGACAATGAAGTTTAACAATGAAAGTTTTGGAGATGACAGAATGAATTCATTAACACTAAATACACATTTTCATTGATTTTTAACCCATTGCATAACTCTGTTGAACAACAGACCTCAAAGCAGGTTAGGACAACCCATTTCAAACTTCAATAAATTCTATCCATTTCCCGAACCTAACTCAAGTATATAATGTAGGACAAGTATATAACCAAAGGACCACGGGGAGGAAACATGCTTTCTTCTGACAAATAAAGAAGCCTTTCAAAGGTGACTGTCCCACAGCAGCAAGGGTAACAAAAAAGATGAACACACAATTCCAGCTAAAAATCAGTTGTGAACGCATAAATGGCTGTAATGAACCTCAACTCAGCATTCAAAAAGTGAAGTTGATTGCTAGTAAACAGGAATGTCTCCTCCATGTGGTCACAAGTACATATATTATGCACCAGCCCAACATATGTGGTTAAATAGGTTGAATTGCCTTTTTCTTTATAAGTAAAAAGGTTGAATGTTCTTTTTTTAGAAGAATTAGGTTAGACATATAAGCAGTTTAAGGTTTTCATCTTACAAGTACCACGAGAAAAAGAAAACGTTAATATGATTCCTAATGGCCCTACTATTTGGCCTACTTTAGCAAACATAATCTTGACTGAAGAAAGGAAGTAATATGTCATGACTCAAGAAACCATAAGAATTTTCCAAAATAAGAGAAGCTTACCCAAAAGAGTCATCAAAGACGAAGGGAAGCATCCCAGCGCGGTTATTATCTGTATCGGTCCAAATGTGGCTGGTGAAACAAACAAAGATCTGTTATGTACAACTCTTATTACAGTCCTCAGAGAAACAAGAACTGTAGTTTAATACACATACCTTCTCATGCTGAGAAAACCATTAGGTTTTCCTTCAGTGAAGGGCGAATTTGCAAAGAGAGCTGTAGCAATCTGTTTCATTATATAGTCAGATAACTACATAAACTTTCATGTAGAATGAGAAAGGACATAAAGGACAGGTTACATACAGGCTGCAAGGCAAGACCAGCACGAAACTTTCTGATCATGTCAGCTTCAGAACTGAAGTCCAGATTTACCTGTCAACAACATATTCGTAAATACTGGTTTTACTTACTAATGCATGTTACGATGCAGGGCATGACTTGGAGCCCAGACACACACACACACAAAAAAAAAGAGAGAGAGTCAAATATAGCTTTTGAATGCACAGGGGTATACAGTCCAATAGCCAAAGAGCAATGACATCCCATCAAAATGAAAGGAAATAAAGGAAGGAAAACAAAATCATTTCGCTTACCTGAACAGTGCATGTTCTAAACATCATATCCAGCCCAAGTGAGCCAACTTTGGGCATGTAATTTTTCATAATTTCATATCTCCCCTGAGTCAAAGTACTTTGTCAGTGAAAATACCAGCTGGTTGCAGATCTCAGAGGTCAAATTATACTTGAAAATAGCAAAAATTAGATAAATCTTTCAGAGCTAAAAACCAGATGACAGCACAAATAATGTTAAGGTGTGAGGAGAACATGATGTTGCATATAGCATAAAATATGAATAGCAGTAAATGGTGCAAACATTATTTTTAAACTACAGCTGCAAATCAAAACAACATACCACAATTCTAGCTTAGTTATAAATAAGTAAAGAACATCAAAATAAACTAGTGGGGGGAGACTATTTACAACAACATACCCAGTGTAATCCCACACGTGGGGTCTAGGGAGGGTAGGATGTATGCAGACCTTGCCCCTACCTTTGTGGGGTAGAGTGGGGGGAAACTATTTGCGATTCTAAATTGTGAAGACTCTGCTGGATAAAAAGGGTAGGTAAGATCTATTAACAATTTTCAATTATTGGAAAATAATTATTAGATCTGGTCCAAGGATCGGGTTTACAATTCACTTACTGTCAATTCAGAGATAAAAATGCTGACAGCCATATATTCTTCATTGCCCTATTGGTCAAATAGGAAAATCCACCATCTTCCTAACTACAATGTACTGTGCCAAGCAGAATGGTTAATTAAGCTTTTGAAAATCCTCTTCCTTCTGGATTGAAATCAAACACTGTTTCAACAGAACGAAACCACTACAAGAAGAACATGAAGTTTCATTCCCTTCGTCCTTTTATTACATACTTTGCTATTAATAAAAATTTGCTCTCTACCCTCACAAGGTAGGGGTAAGGTTGTGTGCACACCACCCTCCCCAGACCCCACTTATGGGATTACACTGGGTATGTTGTTCTTGTTGTTGTTGCTATTAACCATAATTTGCCTAATGGAGATGATGAATGATTAGCTCAAATCGAAAGTTTTACACCTTTATTTACATCTCCTCAATGTCTTTTAGAGAAGGGATAAAATGTGGACGAGCAACATCTGAACCGTCAATCTGAATGAGTAATCACTGGAACAATATCTCATCTGTCATCTCTTTGCCTCACAGAATCAATGATGATGAGACAAAGAAGACTTATTCCTCATTTTCATGATCATCAGGAGGCTTAGAAAGAAATTTCACTTCAAAAATAACTATGTGAAATAGGCATCTCTGAGAGGTTTGTTGGTGAAAAGATGACGTGTTGCAACGCGATGGGATCAGAGAGTTTGAGCACCGGGCTGCACTGTAATGAACCATGAAATTGCGATAGAAACAGACTTCTACAACACTTGACATGCTGAACCAATATGTGAAATGCTCATGTACAAAGCTTTTAACATCTTTTCACTGTTGAAATAGCAGTCTCAAAGAGATAAGATGCTAAGGTACCAGCATGCCAAACAAATTTTTTGGTTACAACATCGATCAGTATATCGTTTTTACCTTCGGCATTATTGGTATATCTTTCATCCCCCACTTTGGCTGGAATCCAATTCCTAAGAATCCAATTCCCATCTCCTCTGCGACAGCTTTAACCTGTGCCATTAAGTGAAAACTTTTACAACTCAGCAAAATTTTAAACTTTATCTGTGCAGCTTTTCCTGGGGTTGGGGGGAGGAAGGACCTACGTCCTTCAGCAAGCATACTATCAAGGAACATACTGTGAGAAAGCTCCAGAAATTGAAGATCAAGGACAGGAGTATGCAGGATCTTATTGATTATCAAAAAGACCTCAAAAGGTAAGACAATCCAAGAAACCAGATTGGTAGAAAGTTCCTTGGAAGCTTAAGAGAACTATGTTGTCGTATATATGTATTTTGGAGCAAATAATTCTGTTTGTATATATATATATATATTATTTGGAGATCTTTGTATAGATGCCTGGGTGCTTACTATAATACCCTGATGTATTACTAGAAAAAACAAATTAACTTTCATGATCTAAGAAACACAATGTCAAACTCACTTGAAGTTGACCTCCAAGCTCATTTGCAGTTTCAGTAATGTCCAACCAACAGAAAGGATATGTTTATCAACATGTTAAAGGACAATGCTCATACTCTTTGTTAAAGCGAGGAAAAGAAGAGATATGTGACCAAGAATCTCCACAAGCATACGTGGAACCCTGCTTTTGGTGATAAGATTGCTTGGGAAAGGTTGAGGTAGATAAAACAAAAGTCAAAGCTGAGATGAATAGCTTCTGTTATGTTGCCTCCAAATGGTCATTGAAAGACCAGTTTGGAAGTCCTAACTTACCTTGAACCCCAGCAATGTTATTTTGCAGCAAGATGTTCTAATACAATTCTAAGACTCTGTTGAGAAGTACCAGAACTAGAATCTCTAGTGTAATAAGTCACCAGCCAACTCCTGAAGCAAAAGTGGCCGACTGCTAGGATTTCTCTAACTCAAAAAAATAAAATTCCCTTTTATTCCAAGCCAAGTTAACCCATAATTAAATTTGCCTTACATGTCCTCCCTAGAGCAGTTTATAGTTCAAAAGAACCTAATTATCCAATACTTCATTTAAAAGAAAATTAATGGAGTTTCAAAAGTACAAACCTGGTAGAGATGCGAATTGACCTCTGCACAAGTTTGATGCAGTGTTTCAAGCGGTGCACCACTAAGCTCAAACTGGCCACCAGGTTCCAATGATATATTTTGCTTTCCCTGTGCGAAGGCATTGCAAATTTAACCACCAATTATGTTAATGTAAAGTCTGAACAGTTACTACAGACTTACACTTGAGAACAAAAGTAATCAGGAAATTATGTTTCTATCCATTCTAGAATATTTAAAGTTTGCATGGCACCAAGTTCACGTTCTACCTGTTTCAGGCCAATAATCTTGTCACCCTCCAGTACTTTTTCCCAATCAAACCGCTCAGCAATACCATTTAGTAAGTCGGCTATTTGTTCATACTTCATGGGTCGCAGAGTTCCAAACTCGAAACCAAACTTCTCATGTTCAGTGCCTATCCTGCTCATTGAGTTTTCACAGAATAAGAAAAGTTGAACTGATTAATATTAGTTTAAATCCAGACGCACAGTCAAGTAAAATGAGATATCCCAATAATTTGTGAAGCAGAATCCTAGCTACCACATTTATGCAAAAATACCCGATCCACGGAAAATGGCTCCCAAAATCCAGCATCATATATTTTAGTACCAAAATTTCAACAATTCAATTTTTTGCAAGAAAATTACAAATAGCAGCATCCTAGGAAATACATTACTGTTTCCAGTTATTGAGTTGCCCAAATGGTCTACTTGTTAGTTCAATCAAGAAGACCAGTATCAAGTCCTAATTCTGTCGTACGCACATTTTAAAAGGCATGACAGTAAGAACTTATTTTTGAAATGGAAAGTGAAAACTTACACACAATAATGACATACGAAAAGTATAAAATACATTTACTGTATCAGAATTCAGACACTATAACAGAAGCTGAAGAAAGAGCAACTGCATAACAAATGAGCTGTATAACAAAAATACACAAGTGATGAAGATTGATCCATAAATTACTCAAGATACTTGAAAGACAATCAAGGCATATGTGGTGAGACTTTAAGACAACCTCGTAGGAGACATTGAATGTAACCAGCTTTCATAGGCGGAGAGCAAAAAGCAACTTTTGATTCAAATTAGAGAAATCCTGAGCTTTATCCGCTTCAGTTCATTAAGGTATCATTATAGCCTTCTAAATAGTCAGAGTGACAAACAAATCTACTTATAAAGGACAAACGAGAAACTGATTATTCATCTTTTTGGTGAACCATATGCGACTGAAATTTAAGCAAATTAAGAAGAGCTTAACTTCGAACCTCCATTTTTCTTTGGATTTGCATCCAGAAGCAAGATATGCTACAAGGTCTTCTTTTGTTAATGGCTCTGCTGCAACAACGGCATCCTCTGTTGGAGGACTTGCAGCAACAATTTCCAGGTGTCCTCGTCTACGTTCCACTCCTATACGATCCAAATAATTCCCTTGCACTCGTCTTGAGGAATTCCAAGAAGAACATATCTCCTTCATCTTGAACATCTCCACATTGTTCGGGATGTTGCTATTCCCACCTATACATCTTATCCTTTCAGAGTAAATGCAATGTGAAGAACCTGCCTGAGACATCAAGGCCATGCTTTGTGCCTGAAAAACACAGGAGGAACTGATGTCAACAAATTTTAACAAGAATGTTATACCATTTGAGTGGACACGAAATTCAGATTATAGATTGACGTGTATTAATTAGTAACAGAAGAGGATATTAAAATAATAATAGAATAGTACTTTTGATGGGAAACATCAAATGAAATTTACTTGATTAGTTGAATAAATTTGAACTATTGAAATTTGTAGAAGTTGTATAATAAAGACATTAGTGAAATAGTGCCAAACCTTTCAGGACGTCTTAACATAAAATAGTGTTGTACAAATTAGAATGCCCGTCAAATTGAACACAACAATTTAGAGCCTCAGGTAGAAAAAACACAGCATTATTCTTATACCAATTCTATGACACACAGAAAGATAAACCTCTCGCTTCTTGGTGAAGCACGAGCATAGTTGTATACAATTGAATAGGGCCAACCCAACTACCCAGCAGGTTCAATCACCAATAGGGATGGATATTAACGTTAATATGTACTATAGAAGCAACATAAGATTTGAATCACAATAACAATAATTAAAAAAAACATCACAGCGATCTACAATTTTACATACTGTACACTCCCCCCTTCTCATTCCATATCTATACGGACACAATAAAGAAAATGGGGCTTGATATTGCTATGCTGAATTTATTACGCTTGGATCCCAGATCGTTAAATGCAACCTTACACAATGCCATTTCACTTGACACTTAAAATTACTGGGAGGAACTATAAAAACTGAAACTTGTATAGCAGTCTAGTCTATGATACAAGTATTGAGCACATTATAAAAGCATTTATCTTTTTCTTCTTTCTAGTTTGGTGCGTGTCATTCACATTTGAATCCAGTCAATCCACTCAGGTTACTTGAACTACATGTATAAAATTCGAATCTTTGATCAATACCATCAACACCCATGTGGCAATTAACAAGAATTACTACAAAACTAACAAGACCATGAAACAAAAACTAAGAAAAATCATGGGTTTTGCAGAAAAACTGAATCTTGATTAACAAAACCAAGTTAAAAAGAGAAAAATAAACAGTACATGCTACAATAACAGAGAAAAAAACATGGGTATTGCAGAAAATTTGAATCTTGATTAAACAAAACCAACTTAAAGTGACAAAAATAAACAGACCATGCAACAATAAAAGAGAAAAAACCATGGGTATTGCAGAAAAATTGAATCTTGATTAACAAAACTAACTAAAATCAGCATAAAGGTGGCAAAAACTGATACCTTGGCTCAGTAAGGAGAAAAAAATTGTAGGGTTTGTTTGTTCTAAAGAAGTGACTGGAAATTGAAAGAAACTTTTCAAGATATATATAGCAATCAATTGGGTGTCACCAAAATGATTTTGATGTTTTTTCTGGTGTACTGGGGCGGCTACTACAGCATTATCACTCCCATTTCTTTAATTTTTCTTTGTTTATTATTTATATTGTGTTGAGCTTTGGGGTGAGTACTGTATTTCAGGTTGAATGAAAAAGAATGGCTAATGTAGCACGGGGAACTAAAAGGTGCGGCGCTATCCATTGTTTTAACAGTGGTCCCTCTTGCTTTCTTATGACAAGACTAGCTATCATAAAGATTGGTACAAAATGATGTATTTGTTGACAATTTATGTGCCAAATCTTTTTGATAAACTAGATACCAGAGCCCCTATATTTATAATTTTATTCAACATATTTTTATAATTTTATTTTTATGTAATTATAAAAAGAATTGATATATTTTATAATTTTTTTTGAAAGTCACATATGTAAAGATAGAAATTTTGGGAGCACGGATTCAATAATTTGTGCCATGATGTTATTTTTTGTTTCAGTTAGTTTATATGACTTTATTTAAGAAAAAAGATAATAGACACTTTTTAAACTACGCGTTAATTAAATTTGAACCAGAATTTCAAAACTATTTGAATTTTTAACTACTTCTAAGTACGGAAACGTCATTTGAACTACCATTCCCCTAGGCTAAGACGTGAATTTTTTTATAGGCATAGATGCGGTATAAGATTTCTATCCTTTTTTTTTACTTAACCTGTCATAAGTATGTACTAATAAATTATTTTGGCTATTATGGTGCTCCGTATATAATTAGAAACTTAAGACATTAGAAAATGCGTTTTGAGAATGTAATACCCATCTTAGTTTCTTTTTAGGATATTAAACAGCATTGCAATAAACATCCAAGTAATTTATTTTATCAGTTGTAACAATATTCAATTAGTTTGATTATAGAATTACAGTTGGTGAGGTAAGATATCACCCATGGAACTACAAAATGTAATCAGTTGTAATAGTAACTTTTAAAAAATGAAGCTTGATAATAATATATTTAGAACTACTTTTGAAAAATTAATCATCATTATTGAGTTAATGGGTGATACTTTGAGAATTACATGGATATTGCTTGATCTTTTAATATAGGGTCCACATTTTTTTATTTTTTTTATATTGCTTGATTTTTAAAATATGGGGTTCACGTTTTTTTTAAAAAAAAACATGAGTTGGAGGTGGACGACGAAACCACCTCCAAACTCATGCTTATATATAGTATAAATGAATACTTAACCGCATCGAATATCAGGTAAATTTTTTGTTCTAAATTATCTTAATTTGATTAGGCATTCAAAATTTAAGAAATAAAAACGAAAGTTTTGAATCTTGTAGTCTTAAATTTAAGATGTGCCTAATGTACTTAAATGTTGTTTGAATCTTATAATTTTAAACTTGTAATATATGATATTTAAATTGTCAACTTACTATATATAGACATACACTCTTTTTTGGATATACCTGAAAGGAAAGCAAGACACTTAAATTGGGATGGAGTGAGTGCAATTCAATGATTTAATGAGATAAAACTTGTATATTACTTAATCATGTTTAATTTAAGAAAATTATGTACAACAATATGTCAAGCATCCACTACTAATAACAATAACATGCCCAATGCATTTCCACATGCGGGTATGGAGAAAGTAGAGACTATGCCGTACCGATAAAAAGACTATTTTCGACAGATTCTCGGCTCAAGTAACACATAATAAATCAATTTGAATAAAACATCTAGTAATTTGTATAAACTCCAAATGTTACAGATAAATTTTTACCAATCTTTTATACTCTACTAATTCACCTCCTCCTCACCGAAGGGAGGTGTTAAGAAGCATATTTATAAGGATTTAATTAGTTACTATAATTAAAGTTTAATGAATTTTTACATTATCAACGTAATTTAATATTTCGAATATTTTTATTTATTATTTAGTTTAAGGTTATTAATAAATATTTATGCATATAATTATATGCTGTCACATTTAAGTTACATAATGATATTAAAATATGTGTTTATATCATTAGTGCATGAAATATAAACTGTATAAATAATAGTTTCGTCCATCCACCAAATCTTATTTTGGATGGTTTTAGAGATTGCAGCGACACACAAATTGAGAATTACTGTCGTACGGATAACTACGAATGGTGCTTACCTTTACAAATGCAAGTGTTGACGCATTTGTAATCTAAAAATTATATATTTGTCATCGATTGTTGATGTTGAGATCATTGTAACAATAGTCGTCATTGATAGATGAAGTTTTTATCCTTATAATCCAAATTTGATACTTGTCATCAATTGACGAAGTTCATTAGTAGTTCATGAAAGTGCAAGAGGGGGGGGGGGGGGGGGGGGGTGAATTGTAAAAAATTTCGATCTGTTAGTCGACTACTTACTCAGTGAATGCTAAAGTAAGGTGCAAAAAATAAATGGCACAAATATTTTATACTGGTTCAGATTCGATGTGAATCCTAGTCCAGTCCCCTTGGGTTGCAAGAGTGTTCTCTACAGCTCTTTTATAAAAGTTTGGTACAATGGAGGTTTTGAATGAAGTTCCTACGTCTACACTCAAATCACTCAAATTCTTTTTGATACAAAGCCTCACAAGCTATACTGTAACTCTCCTTTCTTTTTTTGTTACACTATAAATCACTCAGACAAACAATGTTTATTAAAAGTAAAGCAGAGCACTTGAGGGAATGAGACTAAGCATAGTTCGACTGGTATGCGAAGCAGCCCTTTTATGGCAGTTTAGTCTCTTCATGCAGAGTAATCAACCCAAGGGATTTGATCCTTGGAAAAAAGAATTAGTGATCCTATTTCCAAGAATAAGGCTGGGGCTGTTGCTTCTTTCCTTGTACGATGAGGCCGCATTAACAGTTGACAAGATTGTTACACCCCATGGAATATTCCTTCTTTAATGGCACAGATATCATTTCCTTCGTTGAACTGATTTTGTACTGCTGGAGAGTACCTAGTCAGCTGCCACAATATCCGCAGTATCCATTTGTAGGGCAAGGAAGATTTCACCGAGTTTGTGTAAGCCCTTCTCGTTTGGGCTGCCTTGTAGGCTGGGATGGGCTGCCTTGTGGGCTCTCTTATTGCTTGCGTGATTCAATTGTTTTAGCTGCACAAATAAAATTGTCATCAGAAAAACTTGACACTAACAATCTCCCCCTTTTTTAGGATGACAATTTTAAATGAGATGTAGTCAACTTCCCTGTGGTGGATGCTCCCCCTGAATAGGTGCAGTCAATTTCCCTGTGGTGGATGCTTCCCCTGAATAGGTGGAGGCTCCCCCTGAATAGTTGACTGTCTATTTTCTCCCCCTTTGGCATCACTCAAAAAAACCACATAAAACAATGCTATAGAGAGAGACACAGATGATATATAGGCATAGAACATGATAACCAAGCAGCACAAAAAGAGTAAACCACAGTTCAAACACCAAAACAACGACCTCAAGGTCCAAAAAAAAAACATTGTTTAAACAGACCAAAGGATAGCCAGATTAAAAAGAACTACTCCTGGCGTCGGAATATTGGACGACGAAGGAAATAAGCCAAGGTATTCACAATAGCATCCTTCATTTCAGTCAACGGAGTAGTGAGACGCTCAGGCATAGCAGCAACACTAGCTTGAAGCTTGGCGGACAATTTGACAGCTTCCTTTATCACAGCATCCAGTTTGAGCCGCAACTTAGAGACATCAGTACCCGTTTCCTTTGTCGTATCGCGAATTTTCTCCACTTGAAACAAGGTGGATGCCATTAGGTCCTTGATGGACTCAATCTTCTCATCCATAGAGGAAAGTTTGGAGAGAAGGTCTGCATAACATTCAGCAGAGACGACAGAAGGGTCTGATTTTTTTGTTTTGGTGGAGGGACCAGGTTGAGATGCATCATAGACCTCTTTGAGCACCCAAGAGTCATTGCTCAAGACATACCCCATACTACCAAATGCCCTAGAGTTGTAACATTTCTTAACAAGAGTAATGGGATGGTCGACTAAGTCAATTTTGTGGACTTCAAGTATGCGAGAGATGAGCATACCATATGGGAGACTAGAGGGATTTGACGCACACTCAATCATATAGTTGATGACTATGAAGGACAAGTTTATTTTCTTTTTGGAGAGAAGGCAAAATGCAAAGATAGCATCACGCTAGGAAATAGTCGAGTAGGACCCAGCACGAGGAACAATGGTAGTCACAACCATATGAGCCAACACACGAGCCTCAAAAGAGATGTTAGACGGACCAATTTGAGCAGGGACAGAGGTGGAATTAGAAAGGGCTTTCTTAACCTCATCAAAGGAGACCTTAAGAGATTCAGGCCAGAAATTCTTTGGGATTTCGGAAAACCTAGAACAGGAGCAACCAAGAATAGAATCAAGGACAGAGCAATTTAATACAATGTGGGTACCAAGGACCATAGTTTCGAGTTCATTAGCTTTAGATGACCGGAGATTTGCATAAAACATACGAACAGGGGTTTCATACACATGAGGAGGGGTTGCGAAAAAAATTTCCCAACCTTGATAGACAAATAAATGTTTTATCTTACAACACAGAGAAAGCATATGGTCAAGATCAATAATCCTACCAGAGACAATGGTTTTGTCTTCAAGAGACGAGAAGAGTTCCTGATGGTGGTCATCCCAAATTGTTTTTCGAAGATCAATGGGTTTTTTAGTAATGGTTTTGAGTTTCTTTGAAGAGGTTGAACATGCAGCATCACCGAAAGCGCGCTTGCCAAGATTGCAAATTGGAATCGAGTCAGAGTCGTCCGAGAAAGAGGAATGGCTGGAGTTCGAGTCGTGAGGAGCAGTGGAGATGCTCTTACCAATGTCCTTTAGCCTGGAACTTTGGCGGGTGGAGAGAAGGTGGGTTTTCTGAGATTTTGCCATTGAAGAGATGAGAAGGAGGGTTTGGCGGGGAAAGATGAAGATGAAGAAGAGAAGAGAAAGAAGAAGAAGGTTTTATGGGAATATGTAAGAAAGTGGAAAGGATTTTATGGGGAAGGTAAAAAAGTAAAACATGGGAAGATGGGACGGTCATAATGGGAATGAAGTACAATTTATGGCAAGAATTGTGAGTAGTCGAAAATTTTGGCACGATTTACCAAAAGAAATTATACAGATTTGTCAATAATCCCCAAAGATTTTCTTAGCATGCAGAAACGTTCTTCAAGAAGAGGTTTAGTAAAAATATCAGCTAGTTAGTTTTCAGTGTTAACAAAAACTATTTCAAAATCTCCCTGAGCAACATGATTTATGATAAAATGATGCTTAATATCTATATGTTTGGCCATAGAATGATGCACAGGATTTTTGGACGGACAGATAGCACTCGAATTATCACAGAAAATCTTTATAGGTTTAAAAAACAAGTCATAATCACTTAGTTGATAAGACATCCAAATTAACTGTGTGCAACATTGACCAACAACAATGTATTCAGCCTCAGTGGTAGAGAGGGAGACTGATCCCTATTTTTTGCTATTCCAGGAAATAAGAGATTTTCCTAGAAGCTGGCAAGTACCACTGGTACTTTTTCAATCATCTTTATCACCTGCAAATTCTGCATCTGAAAAACCTTCAAGTGTAAAATCGTTGGTGTTAAGATACCATAAACCATAGTTAGTTGTTCCATGAAGGTACCTAATGATACGCTTAACAGCAGTAAGATGAGATTCCTTTGGATCAGCTTGGAATCTAGCACACCTGCACACACTAAACATAATATCCGGTCGACTAGCAGTTAGGTAAAGCAGCGATCCAATCATACCGCGATACTTAGTTTCATCAACAGGTTTTCTTGTCTCATCCTTATCAAAAGAACAAGTAGGACTCATTGGAGTTCCCATAGCTTTTGAGTCAGACATCCCAAATTTTTGAACGAGTTCTTTAGCATACTTTGCTTGACATATAAATATTCCACTGTCAGTTTGATGAATTTGTAGTCCCAAGAAGAATTTTAATTCTCCCATCATACTCATTTCGAACTCGCTTTGCATAAGATCAGAAAATTCCTTGCACATAGAAGGGTTAGAGCTTCCAAAAATAATATCATCAACATATATTTGTATAATGAGATTTCCTAAGGAGGATCGTTTTATGAAAAGAGTTGTATCGATCTTTCCTCGGAAAAAGTCGTGACTTACCAAGAAGGAGCTTAAGCGATCATACCATGCCCTAGGGGTTTGTTTAAGACCATATAAAGCCTTACTTAATTTAAAAACATGATAGGGAAATTTTGAATTTTCAAAACCTGGCGGTTGTTTGACGTACACTTCTTCTTCAATGAACCCATTTAGAAAAGCACTTTTGACATCCATTTGAAAAAGTTTGAATTTTTTAAAAGAAACATATGCGAGCAAAATTCTAATGGATTCCAACCTGGCAACAGGAGCAAAAGTTTCATCATAGTCAACTCATTCCTATTGTGAGTATCCTTGAGCAACAAGTCGGGTTTTGTTTCTAACTACTTCTCCGGCCTCATTTAGCTTGTTCCTGTATACCCATTTTGTGCCAATGATTGAAGCATTCTCAGGTTTGGGAACTAGATTCCACACCTTGTTCTTTTCAAATTGATCAAGTTCCTCTTCCATAGCCTTTACCCAGTATTCATCTTTTAAGGCATCACCAACTTTCTTTGGTTCATATTGAGAAATAAGAGCCAGATTTACATTATTTTTACTAGATGCTCTAGTTTTCCTCCCTTCATTGATGTGTCCAATAACAAATTTCTTTGGATAGTCAGGTTCGCTTCTCCATTCATTTGGAACTGTTCCAATAGTAACATCAGTCGACTGAGGTGCATCAGAAGTCGACTCACAGTGTGCCTTTTCTTCAGTGGGTCTTGTAACCACTGTAGTAAGTATTTGACTGTCTTCTTCATCTGCAATTTTTCTTTTCTCGGCCAGGTGATTAGTATCATCAAATACAACACGAATAGACTCTTCAATAGATAAAGTACGTTTGTTAAAAATTCTATATGATCTACTAGTAGGAGAATAACCAAGAAATATACCTTCATCACTTCGATGATAAAACTTACCAAGATTTTCCTTCCCATTATTGTGAACAAAGCACTTACATCCAAAAGGATGAAAGTAGCTAATATTTGGTTTCTTACCCGTCCATAGCTCATAAGGAGTTTTCTTGAGAATTGGTCTGATTAGACACATGTTCAAAATATGACAAGCTGTACTTACCGCTTCGGCCTAAAAGTGATGTGGTAAGCTTGTTTATATGATCATTGTTCTTGCCATATCTTGAAGGGTTCTGTTCTTCCGTTCAACTACACCATTTTTTTGCGGAGATCGAGGTGAGGAGAAATTGTGTGTGTACCCTTGATCATTGCAGAATTCTTCAAAAGCTTTATTTTCGAATTCTCCTCCATGATTACTTCTAATGGAAGTGATGTAATATCCTTTCTTACGCTGAATTTTCTCACAGAAAAACTTCAAATTCTTCAGAGTATCATCTTTATGAGCAAGAAATATTACCCAGGTGAAACGAGAGAAATCATCTATTATAATAAAGGCGTACATTTTTCCTCCAATGCTAGCAGTTCTAGTAGGACCAACTAGATCCATATGAAGTAGTTGCAAAGGCTTTGATGTAGACACAATATCTTTCGAACTAAAGGAATTTATAGTTTGTTTACCTTTTTGACACGAATCGCATAAATGATCTTTAGTGTAGTTGAGTTTTGGCAATCCTATTACAAGATCATTTCTTGCTAGTTTTTTTAATTAATCGTATACTAGCATGCCCAAGCTTCTTGTGCCACATCCACGGATCTTCTCCCATTGATGCCAGGCATATATGACCTTTAGGATTTTTGACAGAGTCCAAAGTGTACACATTTTTGTTTCTGCTTCCAGGATGAATCTTTATCCCAGAGGAGTCTTCTATGACACAACCTGATTTACTAAATCTTATCTCAAGATCTGAATCACATGGCTGACTTACACTTAACAGGTTATACTTAAGTCCCTTTACCAACCAAACATTTGAAATGTCACAAGAATTATCAAAAGTAATAGTACCAATACCAATTACCGTTCCAGTTGAGTTGTCTCCAAAGGTTACCAATCCTCCATCAAAGTCAGCGACTAATTTGAATAGACTTTTGTCGCCTGTCATATGTCTTGAACACGCACTATCTAGATACCATTTTCCCTTTTTCCTTTTCTTGTGGTGTTCCTGCAAGATAGAATATTTACTCTTGTTTAGGTACCCAAGAGTTCTTGGGTCCTTGATGGTTAGTTTCAAAATGCTTATTTTTCTTGGGTTTCCATACCCAACCAGGTGCAGTGGAAAACCGAAATCTACAGTTATGATAGTTATGGCCGAGTTTTCCACAACAAAAACATGTTTGAAAAGGTTTTCCTTCCACTTTATAGGGATCGGTTGATCTATGTATTCCAGACTTCCTTTCAGTCGACTTAGAGGTTCTAGTTGACTTATCAGTGTTTAAGAAACCAGTTTTCTTTCCTTCAAAATTATTAGTCATTCGTAAGACCTTTTTCCCAGTGGACTTATTTGTGTAAGTTGGCTGGTTTGACTTGACATAATTATGGTTGGAAGGTTTCAGTAAAATGTCTAATTTAGATTGTAAATTGTAAACTTCATTTTGAATTGAATTTTTTTCTTTTTCGCAAATTTCTAATCTTGATTCCCATTCTTTTTTCTCTCTCTTCAGTTTTCTATATTCATCAAAGACATTATTCAGGTCTATAAGAGTTTGATCTAATAATTCTTGAGTTTCTTCACATTTAGAGCAAGAATGAGAACTTACCTCACTGCTTCCTTCGAGAGCCATGAAACACACATTTTCAATTTCTTCAGATTCTTCATCTGAAATTTCATCTTCACTCAAACTGCTGAAAGCTCTTTGTTTTTGATAACTTCTAGTTGGTTTCTTTCTTGTCTCAGGACATTCAGATGCAATATGGCCATATTTTCCACATTCATAACACTTTCCATCATTCTTTTGTTGTCCAATGGAAGTCTTACCTTTTTTAAAGTTTGAGCTTCCTTTTCTGTTATTTCTTGATCTTCTCATGGCTTCTATCACATGCCTAGAAATCATAGCCACTTCTTCTTCTTTAAAGTCATCATCAGATTCTTCAACTTGAGCCTTGAAGGCGACCACTTTCTTCTTCTCGTCTTTCTAGTATCTTTGTATGTGATTCTTTCAAAAGCTATTAGATTTCCTCTTAATTCATCATAGGTGAACTTATCCAGATTTCCATCTTCAAGAACAATTGCTTTGGTTTCCCAAACCTTTGGCAGACTTCTAACAAGCTTTCTAACTTGTTGTACGTTGGTATAGGTTACTCCAAGGGATTTGAGTTCTCCAATGATCTTGCTGAATCTTGTGAACATTGATTCGATGTTCTCATCGTCTTTCATCATAAAGGCTTCATAATCGTGTCTTAGAGCATCAATTTTTGTTTCTCTTACTTTTGATGTTCCTTCATAAGTGACCTCAAGTTTATCCCACATTTCTTTGGCAGTGTCACAATTTGAAATTTTTGCATACTCTTCTCCACTTACTGCACAGTAGAGCAAAGCTATTGCCCTAGCATTTATTTGCTGTGTCTTGTTGTTCTTTAGTAATGTCATGTGACTCTAGATCAATTGTTGAAGTTTCTGCTTCTTCCTTGTTTTCAGTGTGGGCTCTGGGAATAGGTTTAGGTCCTTTCTTAATCACAACCCAGGCTTGATAATCAGTTCACTGCACAAAGATTTTAAACCTTTCCTTCCAGTGGCAATAGTGTTCACCATTAAAGTATGGTGGTCTTGTTGTGAAGTGTCCATCTTGCAATATTGCTCCAGGAATTTGATATCCAGCCATTTGATTTTTTCTCACATGCGGTTAAGCAACTGAAAGTGAGACCTTGCTCTGATACCAATTGAAAGTGCAAGAGGGGGGGGGGGGGGGGGGGTGAATTGTAAAAATTTTCGATCTGCTAGTCGACTACTTACTCAGTGAATGCTAAAGTAAGGTGCAAAAAATAAATGGCACAAATATTTTATACTGGTTCAGATTCGATGTGAATCCTAGTCCAGTCCCCTTGGGTTGCAAGAGTGTTCTCTACAGCTTTTTTATAAAAGTTTGGTACAATGGAGGTTTTGAATGAAGTTCCTACGTCTACACTCAAATCACTCTTATTCTTTTTGATACAAAGCTTCACAAGCTATACTGTAACTCTCCTTTCTTTTTTTTGTTACACTATAAATCACTCAGACAAACAATGTTTATTAAAAGTAAAGCAGAACACTTGAGGGAATGAGACTAAGCGTAGTTCGACTGGTATGCGAAGCAGCCCTTTTATGGCAGTTTAGTCTCTTCACGCAGAGTAATCAACCAAGGGATTTGATCCTTGGAAAAAGGAATTAGTGATCCTATTTCCAAGAATAAGGTTGGGGCTGTTGCTTCTTTCCTTGTACGATGAGGCCGCATTAACAGTTGACAAGATTGTTACACCCCATGGAATATTCCTTCTTTAATGCTGCAAATATCCTTTCCTTCTTTGAACTGATTTTGTACTGCTGGAGAGTACCTAGTCAGCTGCCACAATATCCGCAGTATCCATTTGTAGGGCAAGGAAGATTTCACCGAGTTTGTGTAAGCCCTTCTCGTTTGGGCTGCCTTGTAGGCTGGGATGGGCTGCCTTGTGGGCTCTCTTATTGCTTGCGTGATTCAATTGTTTTAGCTGCACAAATAAAATTGTCATCAGAAAAACTTGACACTAACAGTTCATACTTCCATTTACACAACAATGATTCTTTGCCCCCGTTTGGATAGGAAAAAAAATCACTTTTTTCCGGAAAACTTTTTCACTTTATTTGGAAATTATCGTTTGGCCATGGAAATTTCAAATACAACTTGAAATTTAAAAAACACCATTTTTTTTTCACTTTTTTGGCTTTCAATACATTCAAATAACCAAATATTCTTTGTAAAAACTATAACCAAACACAAATCCATCTTCAACTCCAACTCCAACTCCAAAATACCAAATAAAGTGAAAATATTTGATTTTCATGGCCAAACGCCTACTTAGTTTCTTTTCATCTTCAGAACTCCTAAATAATGATTTCAAACGTAATCTTGAGCACAAAAAAAAAAAAAAAAAAACCATACAATTTATTTTGCTTGATTATAGTTTTTCTTAAAAATTGATCTATTTCACACTTGTAACAAATTAGCGACTTACATGATGAGGTGTTTCGCCAATTGAGGCAATGCATTTCGCCTTTTTTCCACTTAAAATATACAGATACCTATGAGTACTTTCTTGGCACAAAGTTAGATTTTTGTAATCTCGTAAAATCATTGATCATGAATGTATAAAACTGTTGTTTAATACAATTATTGTAATGTTAACTCAAAAGTTAGAATATGAATATAAATAAACCCTTAAAAACAACAAATTGTACTATATTTCAAAGAAATGATTATTGAGTTGTATCCCGTTCAATTGGAATTGATTCCCAAAAAAAGGGGCACGAGGGGCCAATTAGTTTTTGTGTTCAAGTAGAGCACATATTTTGTTCTCAACCACGAAAAAATAAATAGATTCTTGAATTGTACCATGATATATTATGCTAGTTATTTTGTGAAGCACGACAATATTGTGGGAAAACTTTTTTTGTTTATTTAGTTAAGAGTATAAATATGTATTTTCACAGGGATTCTATTTATTTTGTTAATAAAATGCAGCTTTATCCGATGTAATAAAAAATTGATTTGGCTTATCAATTTCATTAACAGAGAATAACAAATGAAATACAAAATCACGAAACGGGAAAAATAAAAAATGTGACATAAGATACAATTCAAAATTGAAACCTGAATCTCTAATCTATAATAATGCAACGATACTTGGATATGATTTTAATGTTTTTTCTTAATTAGGTCCTGAAATATAAGTAAGACAGAGAATTGTGTATGGATTAATTATATTTGAGAATATATTTCTTAGCTAACATTTCGTTTATATAAAGTATAAACCATGATTTTACATTATTTTTGGTTTCTCAAAGATGCATAAGCAAAGCCCTTTTTCTTATTGATATTATTGGAAAATACACGACGTTATTAAGATTTAAAACAAAAAAAAAATCAAAATACTTTTTCTAATCCCAAAATGCATTAAATTTTCTGCTTGGAAAGGCTACCTAAAATTTAAATAAGAAGATGAGAACCTTTTGATTGACCGGTCCATATTCATTAGGACCACCTTCCTTTGTGTGGTCAATATTTCATTATATTTTCCAAAAAATAATGTGTCATAATACCAGTAAAGTTAGTGATTTGCAAATAAGAATGCAAAAAAGAAAAAATTCGAACTTTCAATAGTTCCAAGTAAACAAAACCAGTAGTCGCTGTTCGAGCTTCGGTCCTATTTGAATACTAGGGAATTTGTCCGCGCTTCTCGCGGTCATAAAAGACACAATGATTTTTAATTCGGAAAAGGTTCAAAAATACCCCTGAACTATTGAAAAAGGCTCATAAATACCCTCCTTCCACCTTTTGGTCTAAAAATACCCTTAAGGTTTGTTTTTGGCTCAAATATACCCCTCAAACTAACAAAGTTAAAGTTAACTCTTTTAAAAAGCCAAATGGCATTTTGTGATTGGACACATATATTATTTAATTTAAAATTTTAAAAATATGAACAAAACTGATTTTTTTTTTGCATTTTGTGAATTAATTAACGAAATATGTTTTTTTTTTTTGCATTTCGTGAATAAAAAAACGAAATAGGAAATTATAATTTTTTTTTGCATTTCGTGTATTGAAAAATGAAATAGGATAAAAAAATTAATTTTGTTCATATAAAAACAAAATTGGAAAATATATTTTGTCCAATTTTCCAATTTCGTTTTTATATGAACGAAAATAATTATTTTTTATCCTATTTCGTTTTTTAATACACGAAATGCAAAAAAAAAATTATAATTTCCTATTTCGTTTTTTTATTCACGAAATGCAAAAAAAAACATATTTCGTTGATTAATTCACGAAATGCAAAAAACAAAACAGTTTCGTTCATATTTTTAAATTTTTTAGTTTTTAATTTTTAAGTTTCCACACAATTTTTTTTTTTAAAAAATATGTAAATTACGGAATTTTATTATTGGCAATTTTTTTTTTAAATCTGGAATTTTAAATTACTGGAAATTTATTATTGGCAATTTTTTTTTTAAATTTGGATTTTTTTTTAAATTACGGAATTTTATTATTGACCAATTACAAATTGCCATTTGGCTTTTTAAAAGAGTTAATTTTAACTTGTTAGTCTGAGGGGTATATTTGAGCCAAAAACAAACCTTAAGGGTATTTTTAGACCTAAAAGGTGGATGGAAGGGTATTTTTAGACCAAAAGGTGGAAGGAGGGTATTTATGAGCCTTTTTCAATAGTTCAGGGGTATTTTTGGACCTTTTCCGTTTTTAATTTACCAATAATCTTTTTGTAATATTCGAATATCAAAAAGTCCAAGATTCATATATAAGATATTAAAAATATTTCATTAAACAATAGGATCATGACCCAAATGATAAGAAATTGGGATGAGATGAAAATATATTTCCATCTAAAAGTGAAACTTATAGTGATATCATATATAGATATATGTTTGAGTTATAAAATTTGTCAGGCATGTCACAAGGAACTCCAACCAATGATTATATATAGGAGTATTGCTCTTGATAAAATATTTGGCGCTGTCACACGTATCTCAATTAGGAACTCCAAGAATATTGAATTATTACATAAGCATTCTCAAGAAACGCTTACACATGAGCGTTTTAAATGATCTTGAACTGCTTTGTTATTCTTAGGAGTTGAATCGCTCTTTTCCGACGAAATACACTGACATATTCTGATCTTCTGCAATCTGAATACACGACCAAACAATATTTGCACCATAAGTTGAGATATTCAATCTTTACTTGTTCTTCTCAACAATTTTGAAATACTCTATATCCAAGAACCAGTCTATAAATCTACATAACTAATTTTGTCATCTAAAGAAATAGTGAAAAAACACAAAAAAGGAAAAAAAGTAACAGAATAAACAAAATACGTAGGGAGATCACAAGGGGGAAAAAGACAAATAGGTCAACATACATGACGCAATTGATGATGAATTCTTCCAAACTCTTGCAATTGTAAAATCCCTAAAATCATACAAATATTCATCAGCAACGTTAGATCACAAATAATCTAAGCATTAACAGATCCAACAAAGGAACTACACTCAAACAACAGAAATATTAAAATAGAAAAATAGAAAACGTAAAGAGATAGAGTTGTGGGACTCCTCAATAATCTCCCACTCGCGACTCACAAATTGGCTCTAACCTCTTCTTGACTTCTCAACCTCCTCCTAACAATAAGTCATATCGTTGTTAATTTTTTATTGATAGGAATACACAATTCCAATAACTAAAGACACAATTTTGTTTATAGAAACTAAAAGGAAAAGAAAGAAACAGAAAAAAATCTGAAGACAATCATAGGTTTGAGGAAGTAAAATATCCAGAGCAGTAAAATCCAACATTACAACCTAATATGAGAATTCAAGAATCCAGCATCTAACAAATAAATTACATATGATATATACACACGCAGAAAGAGGAGCAATGGTGCACCAAAACTTATGCATATTTTAATTTGAATACCCAAAAACAAACATCCAAGACCCTTTTATATAGATATATATCACCATTGTGGTGTTGTGAAGTGCCGTTTTTCTTATTTCTTTTATCATTAGTTATTAAATGTTAATATTAATACCAATGAACGTTTCTTATAGTGACCTTTGGATTTTCAAATTAAGACTTTTAGACTTTCTAGTAGTACAATGTAAAATTTGAGGAGGCTTTTGGACGTTGCTACTTCTCCATAGGAAACGGTTGTCTGTTTTTTGTGATTTTTGCATCCTTCAAATTGAATTGAATGAGTAGAATGAGGGGTGGTTCATTGCATTTACTAATAAATTTAATACAAAATAATCACAATAGTTATAGGGAAAATGATGACAAATAATGTTATTAAATGGTGAGTGAGTCTTTATTATGGATGGAGGGATGAAACCTTTAATATTTTATTTTATTTTGTAAAATAGAGAAATGAAGAGAAAAATGTCAAAAATTTGAGAAAAAAGATAAATAGCAATAGTGGTCATAGAGAGGTGCCACATCACCTTGTCTATGCCTAGCTTTATTATATATATAGATTTAAAGTAATTGTCATTAGATTATAATCATTAATTATCATTATGTGATTATCTCAGTTTTGTATAGGAAAATGACGTATATGTAAAATCACGAGGGAAAATAATTTTCCTTGTTACGTGTCTAGTTTTACTAATAAAATGTTTGTATTATCATATCTATGTTAATATGTCAATTCCATGCGATATATATGAGCTACTAAGACAAAATTGGGATTTGACTATCGATTTTAACAATTTAAAGGTGAATTTTAAGGTTTGAAAACTCAATTTACAAATAGGGAAAGATTAAATTATAACTGATTGATAAACTTACCACATTATACAGTACTTTCGGCAATAAGCTCTTTTCTTTTCCTTTGCCTCTACTAATGTTGTGCTATAATTCACTCAAATGGCATTTAATGCTCTCACAGTAGTTACTTTTTCTTTTCTATGAGATTAAAAAGAAAAAAAAGTAGTTCTTAGATTATTGGTAAACGATTTAATATAATTGGTCCTTTGTTTTATTTATTTTCTTATAACTTCAGGCCAAATTATGTGATCCTTGACTAATTTTACAAAGTATCTATTAGTTACTCCTACTATCATAAAAAATTGAATAACTATATTAATCAAAATTTGGACAAATAAAAGAAATCATCTAATCTTTTTACTTAATGTATTATCCTTGGTTTTATTGCAGGAAACAACACCGTTTGTGTGAACAAAGTAGATAATGATGTTTGTATTACCTCAGTGCATATGTAATATGTCTTTTTCCAAATAGGAAGTGTAGGAGTTGAATTGGAACAAGTGTTTGATGACGCAAAGTGCAGACAACTTTGGATTCAAATGCGGTCGACCATTTTTTTACTAAAAAGACACCAACTATTATTTTTTCTAAGAGAAAAGTGTGACCAAATGCAAAGTCCGATAATTAATTTATAGTAGCAATCATTATAGATTCTTCCTGCAAAAAGCACAATTATTTCAAATAACAATAAAACTACTGGGACCCAATAAATATGGACGAGCTGTTTGGACATGGTTTGAAACCATGAGATGAAACTATGATTTGAAACTATATTTGAATATGCAGTTTTGATTTCTTAAGTTATATTTTTTCTTAAACATAAAAAACCCCACAAGTTGTGAAAAACTATCAAAATAATTTCAATTCTTATACAATTTTACCAAATGAGCAAGTCATACTTCATAACAAAATTAATACGCTACTAGAAGACCTTTTTAAAAAATACAACATCAATTGATCAAACATTAGTTCAATAAAAACGAAAATTAAACATGAATAGTAATGTAACTACTCTTTAATATAATCCTCCACATGGTAGACATAAATAAAGGTTGGTAAATGGTTGATGGAAGTAATTGTTAAAAATATCTATCAACTTATGAGTCTTTTTTTCAAAATATAAATTTATGGGTCAAGTTTTATATTTAAAAATTTTGAAACCATGGTTTGAAACCCCAAATCATGCCTTATTGGATGATTTGGGATTTCAAACCATGGTTTGAAACCATGAGATGAAATGCATGTCCAAACACTGAATTCATCACATGATTTCAAATCGCATGTCCAAACGCCTACTAAGAGCACTACTCCTGCCGGTTCATATTATACATTTTTTGTGCGGATTGCCCTTCAAATTGGTGGTCTTTAATTTTTGCCCCTCAAATTGGTGGTCTTTAATTTTTACCCTTCGCCGAATATTCTAGGTTATGGGTTCGAACCCCAGCTCAGTAACCCAAATCATGCCTTATTGGATGATTTGGGATTTCAAACCATGGTTTGAAACCATGAGATGAAATGCATGTCCAAGCACTGATTTCATCACATGATTCTAAATCGCATGTCCAAACGCCTACTAAGAGCACTACTCCTGCCGGCTCATATTATCCTTTTTTTTGTGCGGATTGCCCTTCAAATTGGTGGTCTTTAATTTTTGCCCTTCGTCTAATATTCTAGGTTTTAGGTTAGAACCCCAGCTCAGTAAAAAAAAAAAAAAAAGTGAGAGAGAAAAATTTCACAAGGCAAAGGGTTGGATTCGCAGGCAGAATTTGCCTGCAAAACTCTACCTTAAGGCATAGTTTACCATCTGCAAAACTCTGCCAGGCAAATTATGCCTTTAAAGCAGAGTTTGTAGGCAAACTATGCCTAACAATTTTTTTTTTTAATTTTCACCTGAGCAGGGGTTCGAACCCGGAACTCTGAGATTTTAGGCGAAGGGCAAAAGTTAAATACTTTCATTTTGATGGGCAAAAATTAAAGATCACCCCAAAATAAGGGCATTACTACGAATTGCCTCATATTATATGGTGTTTTTAGCTTTCACATCTAATCCAACATAAATAATTTTTTACGTGATCAAGGAAGTATTAATTTTTTTTTCTAACTTTACCCTTATTTAGATAAGTGAATTTTACATAATCAAGAAACCACATTCAATTGATACTATTTAATTAAAAATAAATAAATCATGAAAACTCCTTACTTTGTGGGTAAGTAATTTCTTAAGAGGTACATTTTATCCAAGCTAATATATATATATATATATATATATATATATATATATATATTTTTTTTTACTATATTAGAAGCATGAGTTTGGAGGTGGTTTCGTCGTCCACCTCCAACTCATGTTAAAAAAAAAAAAAAAAAACTTGGAACTCATATTAAAAAATTAAGCAATATCCATGTAATTCCCAAAGTATCCCTCATTAAGTTAATAATGGTGAGTTCATTCAGTTGGATTTCTATACCACGCGCTGTATTTGCAGCATTTTTGAATGACTGTCCAAAAAAAGTGGCCCCCATTAAACTTTAATTTGGTAGTCTTTTACTCATCTCTCCCTCAAATCTCCATAACTTTTGTTGTACTCCTGTAGTACTAATATTCAATAGACAGAGAAAGTACAGGTAAGGATTATTTTTTCAAAAGTAGTTCTGAATATATTATTATCAACAACAACAACATACCCAGTTGGATCCCACAACGTGAGGTCTGGGGAGGGTAAAGTGTACGCAGACCTTACCCCCACCTTGGAAAGTAGTTCTGACTATATTATTATCAAGCTTCATTTTTTAAAAGTTACTATTACAATTGATTACATTTTGTAGTTCCATGGGTGATATTTTACCTCACCAACTGTAATTCTACAATCAAATTAATTGAATATTATTACAACTGATAAAATAAATTACTCGGATGTTTATTGCAACACTGTTTAATATCCTAAAAAGAAACTAAGATGGGTATTACATTCTCAAAACGCATTTTCCAATGTCTTGAGTTTCTAATTATATACGGAGCACCATAATAGGCAAAATAATTTATTAGTACATACTTATGATAGGTTAAGTAAAAAAAAAAAGGATAGAAATCTTATACCGCATCTATGTCCATGTTATACGACACAATATACATAACCACCATATGTATAAAAAGTTTCACGTTTTAGCCTAGGGGAATGGTAGTTCAAATGGCGTTTCCGTATTTAGAAGTAGTTAAAAATTCAATAAGTTTTGAAATTTTGGTTCAAATTTGATTAACGCATAGTTTAAAAAGTGTCTATTAGCCTTTTTCTTAAATAAAGTCATATAAACTGAAACAAATAAATAACATCATGGCACAAATTATTGAATCCGTGCTCCCAAAATTTCTATCTTTACATACGTGACTTTCAAAAAATGTTGTAGAATATATCATTTTTTTTTTATAATTGCATCAAAATAAAATTATAAATATATGTTGGGCCCGTGCTGGCACGGGCTCGGGCATCCAGTGAATCGGAGAGAGTAGAATTTGATTCATAGTTGAGCATGCAACCAACATAAGTTTGCTTTTAAGAAAGATCCCTCAGCGTTGGACTATTAAAAATGTGGTAGAATCTCCAGTGAAAAATATATATAGTTGTCTAACCATTTTTGAAAAAAATAAAATAAAAAATCAACCGCCCATGCAATGCCGTTTGACAAAGCTTGATTTTCATTAAGAAGCTTTGAAATATATAGAAGTAAGCACGTGAAAAAATCAAGAAATTTAATATATAATATGTATATATTAAGAAAATAGTTAATTACTTACTTTGTCTGGAAGTGTTCATTGGGTTTAAATGTTCTATTTTGTTTTGATTTGAATAAGAAAATAAATTTATTATATAGCAGAAATAGAAGGTATACATAAAGGCAAAGACTCCCTAGCTGATGATGCAATTGAGGAAGAGACTGCTTGAGCTTGAGCCCGTTTGGATGGGCTTATGGCTTTTGACTTATAAGTCAAAGTCATAAGTTCGGAATTATAGCTTATGATTTTTGACTTATTTTTGTTGTTTTAATTTAAAAATAAGTGCTTAAACCCATATTTTATTTTCCCAAACACTAAAAAAGTGCTTAAAAGCTAAAACACTTAAAATAAGCCAATTCAAACATGCTCAAGTCAAGTTGAGAACTTTCGTTTGACCATCTAACTCCAGAAATTGGTCGATTGGATCCTTTACAATTTGAACTCTAAAACCCCATCTACTGAAAAAGCATTAAATTGTGCGGATTGCCCTTCGTATGGACTGGCCTTTAATTTTTGTCCCTTAAATTGGTGGTCTTTAATTTTTTAGCCCACTTCCTATTTAATGAAAATTTGTGTGGCAAAGTACTTTTATTCACGCGTCTGCAAAACCAGAGATTCGGGTTCGAACCCAACAAAAAAAAAAAAAATTTCGCTAGGCAAAATTTCATAGAAATTATGTCTATTTGGGGTAAAGACTTCTATATAGAAACTATGTCTTGAGGCATAATCTATAGGATAACTTAGTTTCTACAGAATTATGCCTTAAGACATAACTTTACCTCAAATAGGTATAATTTGCTATGAAACCTTGTCTTAAGGTATAATTTTTGCCCGAATAGGCATAATTTGCTATGAAATCCTACCTTTCAATTTTTTTTTTTATACTCTACAGGGGTTCGAACTCAGAATTTCATTGATATTTTCGATCACTTAAAGTGTCGAGGGCAAAAATTAAAGACCAGCAATTTGAAGGGCAAAATTAAAGACCACCCCTGAAATAGGGCATTTGTGCGGATGAAGAAGTCATCTCAAAATAACAAATCTCGTAAGTTTTGCTAAACGGGGCCATAAGCAAGTGAGCCAGGCACCTGGTCCAAACTATACTGAGCTGGGTGACGAGATACTCTTATCAATGGGCCTAAATCGGTTTTCTACTTATGGTGTGTTCGCTAAGAGAGAAAATGTATTCCGCAAAAAATATTTCCCAGAAAGATATTTCTTTGAAAGACGTTTTCCGAAAAAATAAATGGATTTCTTGTTATATTTTGATATTTGATAAATTGGTAGAAAATATTGTTTCAAAAATATTTGTATATAATATAAGAAAATACTATTTGGATTGGCATGGTGGGCTAGTTGTGTCAGGATGGTGGGAATAGAGGCTATGGGATTGAGGGTGGTGGGGGTGTGTGGGCGATGGATCTTATTTTCTCTCCTTCCACTAGGATGTTATTTTTATTTTTAAAGACATAATTCCTAGAGAAAAACATTTTCTAAAAATTTTGATCGATAGAACATGGGAAATAAAAAAAGAATCTGAATTTTTTTCCTCCATACGAACATACCCTTGGTCTTTACTGTAAAAATTTCAAGGAATATCCTATTTAGATACTGCAATTTAACTTAGAACCCACTTTTTAAATATTTAATATGTTTATTCACTTTGGAGTAACTTTAGACATTCAAAAGTTTGGCCTAAAAGCCTAACTTCATATAAAAATATATGAAGTTACAAAAAATGACTTAAACTTAAGTCATATTGATTTGAGCATCATTCATATGAAACTTCAGACACCGCATATTTAAAATTATTTAGAAATAGGTAAACTTGCAAATTTTTATGTGTGTGGCTTAAACTATAGTCCCGAAATTGCGCTAAATACTCTGGGTGACCAATAGCGAAGTAGTACCGTGAGGGCATCTGAGCAATACACATTAAGTGCTGGGAAAAAAGGGAAGAAAAAAAAGGCAATACACAGTACGCTTTTATTAGGATTAAATTGCAACCATCACACTGCATTTTTAGAGCATGAAGCTTCAATTTACCCTGAACTTATTATATGAGGCTAAAACAAACTACATGGATCCGAGTAGTTATTTCATCCACTCAGAACAATGTTATTCTCACCCAATATATGTTGAAAATTGAAGGCACTTCTCTTAGAAAGAATGAAATGAAGACAAGAATCAACAAAAACAAATGCTTCTTCAAAATAGAATGCAGGATAGACCTCATCAGGAAACCGAAGAGTAAGCTGCAGCAAGTTGATTTTAGTTCGTCCAATAGTTCCTTATATAAAATTATTACTCCAGACTCGGGAGATATAGTAAGACAAAATTGTTCTCCAACTTTTTCAACGATCGTTTCAAAGAAATCCTTTCTCTTTACGCAGATGTTGCTTGGATATCAGGACGAAATTAAACAGTGGCTGAAACCTGAAAAATGGTTACCTTATACAGCCAGCCAACAATTTGGCATTCGTAAAAGTAAACCCCATGCAGTGTCAATATATCATCTATTTCTATAATAGAGAGTCGAGTGTGAATATGCATGTTGAGGAGATGGATATTCATTCATTCCCAGAAGAACCGGTCTCTCTTCTTTTTTTTTTGGATAACAGTGATGTCCAGGCTAAGCTTGCGCGCACCTCGACTAATTTCACTGGATACCTGCCACCGCCCACTAGCAACAAGTACCAGGTAATTTTGTCCACCAAGGCTAGGACAGATGGAAAGAAATTACCCGAAGAACCAGTCTTCACAATCATCAACCACATGGATTCCTAAATGCATATGGATTTTTCTCCCTCCGCTGTTCTCATTCTCACTATATCGGCTTTTTCCTTTTAACCCCTCCCGGGGAGCTCCCCACTTTACTCCTTTGGTAACTCGTCAAGGATGGAGGTGGAGGTGCTTACCACTTGAGAAACCATCTTGTGTCCCAGTGTGTTGTTTGTTTCATGGTTTAGAGAAACAAGATTGTATTCAGAAGGGTATAGTTACCAACATCACTAAATTTGCAGGATAAAGATCTTAAATCATTCAAAAGAAGCTACGATTTCAAACAAAATAACCAACCCAGGAAAAAAAGTGCTATATGAAAAGGGAAAGCTGCCTCTTGATTTCCATTTCATACAACCACAACACAGAAACTCTAGCATAAGCAAGGGTAGGCTTATGGCAGAATTGCTCTCCATCCAAAATAGAGCAAATTCTGAACTATTCTGAGGTTATCTTCTTCACTGTGCGAGGCACCTCCCCAACCCTGGTTAACCATCAAAATATATGCCACTTTATCACTGACATCAATTCATGATCTGTTTGGAGTGTGCAGGATATTTATCCTAGTTTCTTCTCAAGTATTGGATGGGAAGACAATAAAGTAGTTTCTTGATGGCACGATGAAATTATTGCTGATTGAAAATGAACCACAAGAAGCAAAAATGTACGTATCACCCTGACCGTGAGGCTTTAGTTAAAAAAATAGCATATTTATGATCGCAAACATTGGAAATCAGAAGAACACTAGTATGCAGCACAATTGTCTAAGATATTCATGAAATTAACTCATCATGACTCGAGGACTAAGTTTGGTGCAGTGGAAATCACAGAGCCTAGCCAGAGAATACCAGGAAACACTAAGGAGGTAATAAGCTAAGGAACATATACAGAACATCCACTGCTACAACTAAAAGATAAATACAATTTCGACAAGCTCCCTAACTATAGCACAGTAGGGTCTTAGGGGATATATTTTTGGATCTTTTCACTGGCTTACAGGTTTTTGCTCAGCTAGCTTCATGTTAATTCTTGTTTGAAGCAGCTTTATGCTTAGTTGTAACCTCTGCATCTTCTTGATGCCATTCCAATACATTTTAATGACTTCACCAAAAATAACTACAATTTCGACAAGATAACTACACAGCAATGCTTGTGTTGCAAGTCCTCTTTCTCTTTTTTTTTTTTTTGGCCCCGGGGAAACTTTCAGCCATTCATACGTATCTTTTTTTGAAATGGAGCCATTCATATGCATCTTATTCTCGTTATTATTTATGTCCAACCTTTTAAAAGTCTACAAGTTACATCTCAAAATCCAAAAGCAAGTAGCGACCGTCAGAAGATATACATATAATACAAATATCATCAAAGTCACATAAATGGCAGGCCCAATGTAGACCACCTTTTTGATACACCTCTTGCCCTGCAGTTTAGTTTACATTTTTCTATATCCTATTTGAATAATATTAAGCGCAACTACTGTACATTGGGGAGATATGTTACCAGAAACCATCATCCACAGCCACTCCAGAGGAACGATTGGGATCATCCTCTTCTTCCATCTCCAACTCTGGCTCAGGGGATCCAAATTCAGTCAACTCAACAGCAGCAAGGTTCTTTAGGTCATGGATCGAGAGCTCGTCAAGGTGCCTAACAACCAAGTCAGCAGCACCAAGCTCATACACTGGATGTTTGCTGGCAACAGCAACACACTTCATCTGAGCATCATGTGCAGCCTCCACAGTTTGATTTGAGTTCCCGAACACAATACACCTCTCCGGTATATATTGTAGAAGCTGCGATGCATAGACAAACATATCGGGATCAGGTTTCCCTCTGTGAACATCCTCTGCAGCTACAATAACACTAAAAATCCCTTCAAAGCCAATGGTACCAATTGCATTCTCGACATATTTTCTCGGGCGTGTAGACACTAAAGCCATTGGCACCTTGTAGTGCATCAGGGTATTGACAAACTCCTGTGATCCAGGTCGGAAGCTATAAAGTCCCCCCTGCAACCCTTGATAAATCTCCTCCTTCCGGGTAGCCATTCTCTTCACCTGAACAGGATCTCTTGACCAGCAAAGAACTTCTGATATCGCTTGCTCATTCTTCATTCCTTCAATTCTCTTCAAAATGAAACCTGGAGGAGGTGATTTTCCTTCTTCTTGAGACAGAGCTAACCATGCTTGCTTCTCAAGATCCGGATTGTCTTCGGTTAACACACCTTCCCATTCAAATATAGCTGCTAACCATCCACAACCCATCCTTTCTTGTCTAAGCAATGGATTATGAAGAGCTGGATTGTCAGCCTTATTTTTCGGTGGCCATTTCCCCAGATTTCTCTTCACATCAGTCTCAATCCTAAACCGGAAATCTTTAGATATTCTATCCTCCTCCCTATATGAATATGCCTCTTTCGCCAATTCCATTGCCTGGCCTCTTACTGGGCAAATCCTTACACAATCAGCTCTTAGCACCCGTAAATTTGAACCACAAACAAACTTTCTGCCAAGAAAATCAGCAGAACGCAGTCGACATACATCAATCGCCTTCCGTTTACTCGACACATCTTTGCAACAATAACCTCCATAAACAGGTACCTGCCCTAAAAGTGAAGTTGCACCAATTGATTCAACCATCTTCCCTTTCACTAACTAACCTTACACCCCCACCAAATCTTTAACTTCAAAGACTCAAACTTTCCAACACAAAACCTCTCAAATCAACCTTAGTTAATACAGTCTTGAAATTCTTGAACTTTCCCAAATCACCACACAAGTAAAGGCACAATGGAACAAAGAAAGCAACCCCTTTTTTTACAATAAAGATCCAAACTTTACTCAATACCCATTATTTAATTACACAATACAACCCAAATTTCGTGCACAACACGCCAATTCAAGAATCAACTATCACGTCAACAGCTCATAAAAGCCTAATAATTCACCCCCAAATTGGTATTTACACAAAACAAGAAACCCCCAAAAAGCTTTTCAAACAAACAAAACTATTCAAGACTCATCCTAATATAAAAATCTGAGACTTGTGAGCAATATTATACACTAATAAGCTAGCAAGATTGTTTCTTTTTTTAACAGAAATATATTTATTTACAAGGAGATAAAGATAGGAAGAACCTGAGGTGAATTGGAGAAGAAAGCAAAATACAAAGAAAGATTTTTTTGGTTATATTATTATGAATAGTAGTATTGGTATTTGTAAAAGTGTGTATGTGTGGTTTATAGAGAAGGAGAAGAAATTGAGGCGGTTTTTGGGAGTATTTTGGATTAGGTGAACCGGTGGTTGCCGGCCAAGATTGAACCGGGCCAATAAAAGGACGCGTATTGGTTTACACTTTATTTGTTTTCTCTTTTGCCCTTATACAACAACAACAACATTTCGGTGTAATTCCACGAGTGAGATCTGAGGAGGGTACGATGTATGTAGATCTTATCTCTGTCTTTGTGGGATAGGGAGGCTGTTTCCGATAATCCCTCGGTTCAAAAGAAACGTAGTTAATATAGGATGGCAAGAAAACTTTTGCCATAAAAAGTTAAGACCCTGAAATATATAAAAATCGGACCCTCATCCTCTTTCAAACCCTTCGTCCTCCTTCTTTTAAAATTACGATCTCCATTTTTTTTTAATTACTTGATGAGGTTCCGATCGTTTGAATTTGAAAGGATCAACAGAAAAAAGACATTAAGACTCATTTTTTTAAGTTTAAAATAAGCGTGTGTTTGTACGTGCTGCTGCAATTTTTATTTTTTATTTTTTAACTAAGCAAATTCAAGGAAGACACTCATGAGGGCAGGACCCCCACATAATTTAGTTTTGTACTTATTGATAATTTTGTCATAGTAAATAGGCCTTAGGGGTGTTTATGTACCTTGACCCAAAAAGAAACCTTCGTGGGGATGGAAGCCCCAAAATACAAGGGAAAGAGGAAAAAAATAATCATGAGCCCACCCACTCCACCCCCTTGTTTTCTCTTTATTTTGGGTTATATATGTTTCCTCTAGTGGGATCTTAATGAACACCAACCACAATAATGGAAACATCCATAATTGTTGGAGCATGCATTGCTTCCTTTACTCTAAGATCAATTATTCTAATAGCTTATCAAAATTATTGCGACTCAATAATTAAACTGCGCTTCTTTCTTTGTTTACACATTTTTCTTTTCTTTTTCAAAAATATCAAGAAAGTAAAAGCGATATAATATAAGTACTTTATGTAACTCAAAGATAATATTATTGATGAAAAAGCCTATATACTAGAGTTTGTATCATACCTAACCAAGAAAATGGGGAATCCCATTAAAGAAGAACAGCAGCATCTCATTAAGAGCCTGTTTGGATGAGCTTAAAAAAAAAACAGTTTATAAGTTGAAAATAACTTATAAGTCAAAAATAAATAAATTGGGCTACCTCAACTTTTTTTTTTTATGGGGTTAAAAAAAACGACTTATAAGCCAAAAAAAAATAAGTTGGGCTACCTCAACTTATTTTTTTTGGGATGGGGTTAAAAAAAGCAGCTTGTAAGTTGAAAACAGCTTATAAGCCAAAAAAAAATAAGTTGGGTTTTCAGCTTACAAGCTGCTTTAGATAAGTTAAGTCAAACGAGCCCAAATATTTTTTTGAGCTTATTTTAAGCACAAAATGGCTTTAAGCTGGTCAGCCAACACTCAAACAAGCTGAAAACAACAACTTATAAGCTGTTTTCAGCAACTTATAAGCCAATCCAAACGGGCTCTAAAGTATGAATATATTAAAAAATTAGGGGTTTATAATATTAATGAGTTTAATAATGGTCTTTCGCAAGCTTGGATTAAGCTATGTCTACGGATAATAATGTGAGAAAATGTCACATTCATCTAATGACACACGCTATTCCATTCTTCAAATAATTAATATTTGCACCGAATTTAATAGAGACCTAAGGAATATAAGTGTTCTTAGTGCACGCATCATGTTAATCAGTATATAATATTGCATTAATTTATTTATTATTGATTACATTTTGGTTAACGAACATTATTGCTATTAATGTAGACATTATATTGAATAGGTTCTAGAAAATGTAGTACAATGTAGTTGACATTTTCAGATGAATTATATTCGAAAAGAAGCAAGCACCTTGCCGAGAAAGTCATTGTGAGCTAACTTAGCTAGATAGTTAACGTTTTTGAGTTGATTGTTATGTTGGTTGTAACACCCCTTCCCTCCCTCTGTTACTCTAATGTTTTTTCAATATTTTCTTATAATCTACAACAATTCTTTTCTTTTCTTTCTCTATTCCAAAAAGCAATAGTTTGTTAATAGGTGCCTAACTCAGGTCGGGACATCATTCTCCTCCAGGTGGGTTCCCTGAGATCTCAAATTCAAAAAAGAAAACTTCATATATATGCCCGAGGGAAATCGAAAGGAGGCAGCTAAACTTAAGCAGATTCCATTTATGTCGCTGGACCAAGAAACTACCTTATTATTGGTTTTCTAACAACTACTTCTTATATATATATATATATATATATATATATATATATATATATATATATATATATATATATAAAAAGTCTGCGTAAAAGCTACTGGATTCCCTAAATCCACACCCGGTACCCTAGATCCTCCTCTTTATAAATTTATGTTGTCAATCTGTATTCGATAATAACTTAAACAAAATTTGAAAAAAATGTAAAAAGGAATAATTTGAGCCCCTTGAATTCACAGTGTTTCCTTAAGGAAATTATTCCCTTCAAGCACCCGAGGTTATGGAATATATCTTCTCAAGATAAAACGAATTAACTCACCAGCATAACGGTACCTCAAACCCCGGTGAACGGCGAACGCAACAGGCAGCAGCAAATCACACAATATATATTTGAAGTACAGAAAGAAGGAAGAAGATAATCAGATTTTTCGTAAGGAAAATCTGAATGGATGACTAGATATTTATAACCAACAAAAGGTGTCTGTTAAGAAATCAGGTGTGTCTTTTTTGAAAGGCATGCGCCTTTTCGGCAAAAAAATTACCTTTCCGAAAAAAGCAAAGGATGAAAGTTAAAGCAAAGGAAATAAAACTTTCATGTCCCATTCACACCAAAAATACCTAACAATTAGGACCTTAATTATAAATCAGTTGCTTAATATCGGTTGTGTACTAAACAAAAAGATCCATTAATCATAATAACACTCAGCTCAAGTAATGGTGTTTGTGGGTTTGATCACAATTCAACCGCGCATATGAACACAATTATTGCATCGATTCAAGCTGCATCAATTTCACAAAAGAGTTTCGTGTGTATGATATTTATGTATGTATTGATATTGAACGAAGATTTTGATCATTATTTGATTGTGACACAATTCATAGCGTGAAATTTTGAATTAGAGGGTTCGTGAACGAGGAATCTTCCTGTCAAACTCTCCATTTTTCGTGAAAACAAATTCTAGAATTCTCAAATGAGAAAAATGAGTGGAATTGGAATAGTAAGGAAGGAAATAATAATTTGGTGACTTAGCGTGACAAACTTGACTAGCACTAAGTCTAAAAAAGAAACTTCCAAAATTTAGATAAGCCTTCTAGTGAAATTGCGTAGATTATTCCAAGCCAATATATAAATTTTACATGTCTATTTCAATTTGCCCACAGAAATCAAGATTTTTCTGTTTGTATACTTGTTGCAAATGAATCCATGTAGGCAAAGAAATTCTTAAGAACCACGTGGTTCCACGTTGACACATATTACGTGTCAAACCTATATTCCTTAGGATCTACTAAGTGTCTAAATGTCAAATTTGATTGAAGAGAAAAATAAAATAAAATTTTAGAGGTCCTTTCATTGTTGAAGCAATAAACATGGGAATCATTTAACTTGTTTTCCTGTTTTACTTGACAGTCGACATTATCTGATTAAATGGGAAATATAAGATATTTGATTTACTTTATTTTGGGTTACCAATAATTGTTTACGTTAAACTACAGAGTAATAGTAGATGACAAAACTATAATAATTATTTGAAGAGAAAATCAACTAAAACTAACCTCATATAATAATTTAAAATTGAGAATATCTTAATTTGTGAAAATTGTAAAAGCTATGTCCCATTCCCTGTTATATGATGGTACGCCATGAATCTTGCCAATATTATGGCCAGGTGAATGAGAACCAACATGTGGAGTCTGCAACTTAAATGATATCAAAAGTGAGATTTTGATTCAAAATAATTCACAAAAAAAATATATATTATAAAAGTGATTTTTGCGCACAAAATTAGTGTGCAATAGGAGTTAACGGTGACGGTCACCATTAAGTCCTATTAAGCACTAATTTTGTGCGCAGTAGGGGTTTTATAAAATGCCCGACCGCCTCTTCCCCACCCGATCGGTCCCCTGCCTTTTTTAAAAAATATTTACATCATTAACACCCAATTTTCGAGGTCCCGCGTTCCAAAAGTGTCGTTTTCGTGTTATTTAACCCGAAAGTCAATATTCTCGGTATATTCAAGTCAAGGAATAAGTTTCGAAGCTTGAATTTCGGAATAAAGCGTCGTAGAGCTCGATTTCAAAAACTCAAAAACAACCTTTAATTTAGGTATTTTACTATGAATTTTCTAATTACATTGTTAAACATATTATTATCCTAAGCATGATTAATGTTTAATAGTCGCGGATTTCGAAAAAAATTAGCAATTTTTTTATGCTCAATGGGGCTGTCCCCGACTTCCCAGCCCCTTTTTTCATTTTTTTATTTTTTATTTGTTAATTATCTTATTAGTTAATTATTTTTTAATGATTTGTTAATTGCTTGATTATAGGAAAATATACTAATCTCCTAATAATATCTTTATTTTTTAATTATCTGATTGTTAATTTGTTTATTTGTAAAATTGTTTAATCCATGTTAATTATTAATGTGCTAATTAGTTATCTAATTGTATGTGTTAATATAAATTTATTTGCTAATTAGATATCTAATTTTATTTGCTAATTAGTTATCTAATTTTATGTGTTGATGTACTAATTAGTTATTTAATTAATTATCAATTTCTAATTAGAAATAGTTAATCCTTAATATTATATTTGTTAGTTAATTATAGTTAGTATAATAATGAATTAACAATTATTAATTAGAATTTGAACATCCATAGTTTAGGATTAAACATCATTAGTTTAGGATTAAAAATATCATTAATATAATTATTTAATTAACTATAGTTTGTATAATAATTAATTACAAAAATTTAATAATTAATTAACCATTATTAATTAAAAATAGTTAATCCTAAGTTTAGGATTGAACATCCTTAGTTTAGGATTAAAAATATCATTAATATAATTATTTAATTAATTATAGTTTGTGTAATAATTAATTAACCAATTTAATAATTAATTAACCATTATTAATTAAAAATAGTTAATCCTAAGTTTAGGATTGAACATCCTTAGTTTAGGATTAAAAATATCATTAATATAATATTAGTTAGTTAATCGTAGTTAGTATAATAATTAATTATCAATTATTAATTAGAAATAGTTAATCCTTAGTTTAGGATTAAAAATGTCATTAATATAATATTAGTTAGTTAATCGTATTTAGTAGAATAATTAATTATCAATTATTAATTAAAAATAGTTAATCCTTAGTTTAGGATTAAAAATATCATTGATATAATATTAGTTAGTTAATTGTACTTAGTACAATAATTAATTAGAAATTATTAATTAGAAATAGTTAATCCTTAGTTTAGGATTGAACGTCCTTAGTTTAGGATTATAAATATCATTAATATAATATTAGTTAGTTAATTGTACTTAGTAGAATAATTAATTATCAATTATTAATTCGCAAATTTATATAGTTAATATAATTTCCCGTTAAAGGATTAGTAGTTAGTTAGTATAATTTTTTGATAAAGGATTACATAATTAATATTACATGTTAATGACTAATTAAAAATTAGTAACACAGATACGACACCTCCATGGATCCCAAGCTTCATCAGGAGCCATTCGATCCATTAGTACTTCATCCACAGGCTACTCATATGTCACAGCTATTATGGGATGGGGTGATAGATTCCAGTATGTTGTTCCATCCCTGTAGGGTGGAACATGCTTGGAATCTTTTAGGGGCTCGTCCGCCACATCCTCACATCTTAAATATACTTTATCGGGGCGGTATCTATCATTGCGTCGTTGCTGGTCGGGTACAACATGATAGGGCTCTTGTGACGGCCATGGTTGAGTGATGGTGACCAGAGACCCACACATTTCATCTCCGCATTGGTGAGGCCACTATCACGCTTTAGGATGTAGAGGTCATGTATAGAATATAGGTAGATGGATGCCCGTTATACATTGAAGAGCCTCAACCGCCACCGTCGTATCGGGAGGAGTTGACTAGGCTCACTGATTACGTGCCTCAAGAGGGTGAGATTCATAGATATACTCGGATGTCGATGGTTTCCTTCTATACTCACTTGCGCCTCTTAGACATCGAGCATCCTATTACAGATGGCACACCTCAGGTGGATGTCAATCGTCGTGCTCCTCTCTACTTACTCATCATATTCGGGGGCATCTTATTTCCGAACACATGAGGTGTTATATCCCGTATTTTTGAACGTTAGATTAATTGCTGAGGTGAGACCCACACATCGAGATTTTTTTTGGGACATCTGAAAATTCATATGAATCACATATGAGAAGTTAAACACGACTCAAGAAGGACCCTTGGGCCAAATCAAAGTGGAAGTCCTCCAAACGAATATTTTTAAGAAAACGTTTTCGGGTGATCTGACTTCAAGGGGCAAAAACGGTATTATAAGTCTGGAATTTGGAAAAGTACCAAGAAATAGAAGTTGTAGATAATTGAATTAGCTTTCCAACCATAGGTCGTGGGTCCCCAGGTGACGTCGGTACAAGGAGATATGAACGTTTTAAGGTCGAAAGGTCAGTGGGCTAGGCCCAACTCGGGACCAAACCGAGTTGGCCCAAAAAAATCAAAAAAAATGATAAGGCCCAAATTTGTGAGGCCCAACCGGCCATGGTATGGGTTAGGCCCATATGGGGGCTAATTTTTAAAATAAAAGATGACTTAGTAGTCATCTTATCCATTGAACTCTCTAGAGTTTTCAAGAAAGAAGAAGAAAAGAAAGAAGGAGAAAATTGGAAGGGCCATTTCGGCCATAGAGAAAGTCCATGAGAAAAATTGATAAAAATTCTTCAAAAATCAATCCCTACCAAGTAAAGGGTGCTTAACAAGGTGGAGTTGTTGTTGGAGCAAAAAAGATTCAAAATCATACAAGTTGCCAAGTTGTAGTCAAGTGAGAAGTTGAAGAAGAAAGGTAAATTCTAGTCTTGTTTTATGTGTTATACATGGTTTATATGTGTTGTAGTATGATAAAATGGATGAAATTCATGAAGAAGAGGAAATTAGTATGTGGCCGTGCATGTTCATATATGAATAAGAATCATATTTCAATTATTTTGTTTAGTATTTGGTTGTTATGGTTGTAAATGATATGTGGAAAATGGAAGTTGAATGAATTTTGAGAGGTTGTAGTGTGTATGTTGGTGTTGGTCGTGTGGTTATGGTGAAAGATGGAAGAGAATAAGTCAATTTTATTTAATATTTTGCTTGTTGTTATGTTGTGGACTCTATGTTGCTAATAAATGTCTAAGGACCTTAGTGAAGTTGTAGTAGTGGAGACTTGTTTTAGAAGTTATATGAATGGAATGTAATGTTCTTGCATGCGTGGAAGGTAATATGGCTAGTATGATGTTGTTGGAATATAGATTATGAGGTTGCTATTGTTTTCATTAAAGTTAGAAAGTTTTTAGAAGGAGTAGTAAGTTGATTGAATGTAGAAGTTGTTAGTGTTGTTGTTATTGGAATTGTGGTTGATAATTTGGCCGGGTTTGAATTCCCGGGTTGTTGTTGATTGAAATTAGCCAAGTTGAACTTGGTGGGATGGAGTATTTATAGGGGAAGTGCTGCCGAAATTTCGGTAGCCAAGTGTTTCCTTAAGATTCTAACTCTAAGAATCCTAATAGGAGTTTTGGTAAACATGACCAATTTGCAGATTTTGACGAGATTGCGACGTGAATTTGGAATAGCAAAAGGAGCGGAAAGAGGTATGTAAGGCTTCACCCTCCCTTCTATGGCATGTCTTAGCTGTAATAAGTCGGGTACGAGCCTCGGGGACAACCCTAGTCCTCGGAATCCGCACCTAAAGTTTTCCACTTATTGTTCAATAGAATTGAACTAGAAAGTGTGCAAATGATGGAAAAACCTCTTAAACCCTTAGAACTTGCACAAGTGGGACCCGATTACCCTAGAACCCTCACAAGAATGACATGACACGTAATATATGTAAATAACATACGCCACCCCATACGGCCCGAGGTGGGCCCGCTACTCTCGGATTTTTCCTTACAGTCTTGCTTGACTTACTAGAAGTGAATCCAAAGGGAACCTTTGATCCCGATTTCGTTACCAAATGATAAGTACTATGATTCCACCAACGAGGACCCTTCCATGACGATAATGATAACAATGACGTTAGATAAGAGGATATGCCTATGATACGCACTACTGGAACGACTCTATGACCAAGATAACTAAGCTAAGTATCTTATGTAAATATGAAAATGATAAATTAATTTTTGAATCTTATTTATATTTCCTAGCTATGACTTTATTTTCTAAAGATTTCAAAGTCTATGAACTTTCATCTATGATGCCCACAATTTCATTCTACGTTTACTTTAATACTATTCTCCATTGACCATCTCACCTCAAAATATTCGTCCCTTCGAGGTGAGATAAGAGCGATCACGAGTATTCCATAATGTAATCGGAGGTCACCGGCCTTACGCCGCTCCGATGGCTATATGATTTTCCTTGGGCTCCCTTGTGTGCTTATAGGATATATACATATAGAAAACATGTCTATGTATATAAGACATGTATATATATATATAAAACATGTATATGTATATAAGATATGTATAAGTATATAAAAGATATATATGTATATAAGATAAGTAAATGTATATAAGACATGTATATGTAAGCAAGCTATGTATATGAACCTGGGTTGGGGGAAGGGATACATGGGGGAATGGGAAGGGAAACATGTTTCATTGCTACCTGATCAGCTGGCTTATCATGCCGGACGCGGGGTGCCCGGACGCGGGATATATGGGTGAGCCGGTGTATATCGGCGCTATGTGGGTGAGCCGGCATTGTTCGACGCTACGATGTGACCTACCATGTCATGACCAGACATGCTATGATAAGATATGCTGCGGTAAGCTATACTATGACATGATATGCTATGATCTGCCACGACAGGATATGATATTACAAGTTATGCTATGCTATGATACGCTATGACATGCTATGCTATGGTAAGACATGCTATGACACGCTATGCTATGACACGACACGCTATAACATGCTATACTATGATACGATGTACTATGATATGAGGTACTATAGCCTGACATGTTATGATACGATACAATACGATACGATATGATAATACATGATATGATATAAGTTCTATTTTCTATGACTCCTTGACATTATTAATTATACACTATGTTATTGCTTGTCTCATTTTCCATGCCTTACATACTCGGTACACTATTCGTACTGACGTCCCTTCTTGTGGACGCTGCGTTTCATGCCGCGCAGGTCAGCAGACAGGTGGACTTAATCCTTAGGAGTTCTACCAGCGATACTCTACAGCGCTCCAGTTGTTCCGGAGCCTCACTCCAGTGGTACTATTTTGTTTATGTATTTTCGGGCACGACAGTACTCGACCCTTTCTATGTATAAGTTTACTATGTCTAGAGGCTCGTAGACAGATATGCACCGTCAGTTATGTATAGTTAGATATGTGGTAATTTGGCATCTTAATGCTACTATATGAAGTAATAGCGAAGCTTACTAGTTAATGTTCAGTTCAAAATAAAAAATAAAAAATATATGGCACTATTCATACGGCTTGCTGACAGGTACAGGTAAGATGATAGGTAGGGGGTGCTCGGTACAAGTATCGGGTACTCGTCACGGCCCCTAAGTCGGGTCGTGACATGAGGTTCCCATATGAGCTTAAAGTATTTGCTAATTCTGGAGGATCTGGGCGAGTTGAGATGTTATAGTAGCGGTGCTGCTGTTCTAGCTTACCTGTATCGATCATTATATCGAGCGTCTATAGGCGATAAGAGGGATACCTCTGGATTTCACTCGCTCCTCTAGGTAATATATTTAAGCGTGTGTAATTTTTATTCTAAATATAGCTTTTTGAAAGGACAACTAATAAAATATATTTTTAATGACTCTTTCAGATATGGGTGTGGTCTAGCATGAGGCCTTTTCAGCCCGTAGCTGCGCACCCTCAGCCTGACTTCATTGCTGAGGGACATCATCCGAGATGTGGATACATACCACAACTTCTTCCGTTCAGGGATCAGCTAGATCGTATGATGACAGATATGGTAATTTTTTTTTTTTTTACATTTTTATCTTATTTTATTATTTTTACTATTTTTGTCTTTTATTGTTTACTAATTTTTTTTAACAGTTTTTTATATGGAGGTCGTATTATCAGATTTTGGATCAGTTGCTAACGTTTTGTAGGGCTAGTGAGCCCATGTGGAGGTCACGGTGTCCGTTGATATACATGGATATCGTTGAGGATCACGCACCTCACCGCATCTTACGACAGTTCAGGCATGTACAGGATATACCTGAGCCGATTCTTTGGGAGCACGACCACTATACACTGGACGAGTGTGCGGCCGCCACTCCTGCATACGTGGCCTTTATGCAGGAGCAGATCCAGCTTTGGGATCATAGGATGGGGACGCTAGCGGTGGTCGGACATACGACTCCAATCTTAGAGTTTATGGAACGGTATCGGAAGATCACACGCAACTTGATTGGCAACCCCAGGACGCGTCATCCAGATGGCTGAGGATATGCAGCGCTCGCGGGACAGTATGAAGCGTAGGTAAGTTTACTCCACTTAATCTTAATTAATCGTCTTATATATTAAGTTACAAATTTATTCAATCATTAATATTTGCAAACAAATGCACCTACGGACCGTACAGACGATAAGCTGGGTAGGCATGGACCATATGGATTCCCCGAGACAGCTGGATTTGCAACCCGGATCGTTGAGCTAGCCGATAGTGGTATGCGACAATCATAAGAGCTCGGACGTATCCATGAGCGTGTTCTAGAGATCCCGTATCAGGCAACGGGTGGTTGTTCTTGTGGAGGTGATGGTGATAGAGGCGGTGGTGGCAGAGGGGGGGACGGTGGTGTCAGAAGGAGTGGGGCCAGAGGGGCTGGTGGTGGCAGTGGCGGCGGTAGAGGCCTCCGTCTAGTAGATGAGCCTGACGAGCATGCTACCGTTCCCGCTCCAGCCAAGCAGCATCCGTCGACTTCAGAGCGCCCGTCGACACCTCTATATACGCCGGCGGAGCTATATTTAGATCACATAGACTACGATCAGTAGAGGCATTAGTGTCCGTGCAGTCTCCTGTTCGTCATCCACAGGGTGAGCGGCTAGTTCGTGATCTACAGGGTGGCAAGAAGCTGGAGTACAACTACACATTCATGGACTTCGACATGTTTCAGATCCAAGATGTAAGTGTTTAAAATAATTATTTTAACAAATTAAAATATTTATACTGATTATTATATAATTTTTCATTTTTTAGGTTTCAGCACCATCTACAGCTCCGGAGCCCGCTGAGGAGCCAACTCAGGAGCTCTCTGAGGAGCCGTCTCATCAGCCATCTCAAAAGCCCTCTCAGGAGCCCGTCGACACACAAGTTTGATTTTTTTACCAAAAGATAACGTATTAATCAAATCTAAATTAAAATTAATACTAAATATTTATATGTTATTTCAGGTTCATAATTCTGCACCTGTGGACACGTCTCCTGATGATATAGATCCGTCTTTTGATGCTAATTAGATTCTGACCGTACATAGCGCACATAAACCCCAGAAGAAGAATATTATGCTCAAGGGCGCAAGGAAGGGAATGAAGGATGATCATGATATATAGCATCCAATTATTAAGAGGAAAAAGGGGGATGGAGGGTGGTGGGGGTGGTGGGTATCGCCTTAGGCCTAAGGATACTCTAAGTGGTCGTTTGGTTTGAGGTATAAAATGGGTTATGCCAGTACTAATTTTTATACCACGTTTGGTATAAGGTATAGATTTATCCCGGGATTATTTTATACCTTGTACCAAACGTGGTATAAAAATTAGTGCTGGAATAACTCAACTTATACCTTCTTAACCCACTTATACTGGGATTATTGTATACCATCTTTCAGATAGTATAAAATAATACCAACTGATGGGATAAATTAGTCCCGGGATTGTAATCCCGGGACTATTTTGACTAGCAACCAAACGACCACTAAAGGCTCTCACATGTGGGACCTCAGGTTACTCGCACCCACAGGTGGGACCCACTAGAGATTGTGTATATGTAAATAAATTGTACATTTTATGTTAATATATTTTTTTTGTATTGTTTTCTTAATGATAATTAGTTATCTTAGTTTTTATTATTGTTTATTAATAACTCGTGTGACGTCATAAATTAATTATGAAAAAAATCTAGACATATTCAAAATATAGTAATGCCTTGACTAAATAATAAAACGCTTAAATTAAAACCTTATAAAATAAAACACTTAAACCTAACGATAATAAGTTTCCAAACAAAACTTACTTCGGGGCACTTTACAACCCCTAAAATGACGATCCAAATGTTTAAGTATACTTGATGTATTGAGCCTACATTATTGTTCGCAGAAAAGGATATCAAGTTCTATATAAAATATTGATATTTTGAAGTTTTGAGACATGACTCATCTCTGGTCAAAGTATGGAAAAACGTGAATTTCAAAACTTTGACATTATACAAAGTGTGGGGAAAATAAAACTAACCCCTATTGCGCACAAAATTAATGCGCAATAGGACTTAACTGTAGCCGTCATAGTTAACTCCTATTGTGCACTAATTTTATACGCAAAAGGCACTTTTATAACTTTTTTTTGTGGATTATTTTGGATCAAAATCCCACTTTTGGGGTCATTTAAGTTGCGGACTCCCAACATGTATTTACTAAAGGCTAAACTTATTTGAAATTGCCAAAAAAAAAAAAAAAGGAGGAACGATATAAAGAGAGAAAAATGAAATAAAATAATTACTCCATAACTCTGTTAACTGAAAGATTTCCATTGGTTTCTGCTTTTCTTTTCAAAAAAAAAAAAATTATTAGATAATATTAGTAAAAATATCCAATCAACATGCATAAACTTGCAGTTCTATCCTTAAATTGTGTTGGTCTTTAATTTTTGCCTTTAGCAATCAAACTTACGTCTAGTGAGACATAAATTCTAAAATTAAATTCCTGTCATGGTAGAACTTATGGAGTATTATGATACAAAATTATAAACTTATGTCCTGTAGTTTTTATTTTTATTTTATTTTATTTTATTATGAGGGGCATAAATTAAAGATCAAAAGTGCAAATGACCCGTCAATATGCCCACAGAAAACATTAGAAAGTGAAAAGTTTCGTATCTCTTGCATTCACCTCTCTCAAAGCAAGCAAAGAAAAGCATTTTTTTGGGTGGATCGACCTTCAAACGCACTGGTTTTTTATTTTTGTCCCTAGTATATGAGGTCTTTAATTTTGCTCTTGCTACTTATTTAAAGAAAATATTCAAACCTGTTTCTCTAGCAAGGTATAATTTCTGTAACATATTTATCTTCAAAAGCTGAAGATAAATATGTAGGAATTAAGTTATGAGACATAAGTTTCGTAGTATTTTTCAGATCATTTTGGGTATCGAAAAGTTTGCATTGTCTGGGATAATTTGTACGTATGTTATTAAACATATGCCAAAGTTAAACCTAAACTATACCTTGCAAAATCTATATTATGCCGCGCCAAAAATATTGAAAGACAAAACTAATGATAACAAATTTGAGAGACAAAAATTAAAGATCACCCCGAAATAGGAACATTTGTGCGAATGACCCCAAAAACCATCTAGTCCAGACCATTGAATTCCAGCCCAAATAAGTACCACATTGGGCCTATGAATTAACATGGGGTTTGAATATGGTCTCTTGTAAAACCAGCCCAATATAACTCTATCCGCTTCATTTTTTGCACGGATTGTCTTTAAACGGTGTTGGTATTTAATTTTTTTCTCTTCGCCTAAAAAAGTGATCGAAAATATCCGAGATTTTGAGTTCAAATTCTGCTCAGTAAAAAAAAAAAATTCGTAAGGTAAGACTTCACAAAAAGTATGTCTTTGTGAAATTTTACAAGGCATATATTTTTTCTTATTCTGTTAGAATTCTACAAAATTTAGCCCTTAACCCTTAATTTTTATCCTAATAGGCCTACTTTTACTATAAAACCTGCCTTGAGTTTTTTTTTTATTAAGCGGGATTCGAACATAAAACATCGGGTATATTAGGAGAAAGCGAAAAAGTTAGGTCTGAACTTCTAATTTTTATCTGAACACACTTAGGTGCCGTTTGGCCATAAATACCAAAAACAAATTCACTTTTTTTTGGAATTTTTGAAGTTGGAGTTGGAGTTGGAGCTGTATTTAGTCATAATTTTTGAAATTGTAATTTTTGGTAATATATAATGTAAAAAAGTGAATTTTTCTTAAAAAATAAGTTTTTCTTATTTTTGATATTTCGGAATACAATTCCGGAGTTGTATTTCAAATATTTATAGCTAAACGCTTAAAAGTAAAAAAAGTCAAAAAAAGTTTCTGAAAAAATTGAATAATTTTTTCCTTTTTTACTGAGCCGTATTTGAACCTAACACATCAGCATTTTAGGAGAAGGGAAAAAGTAAAAGCAGCGCAAAGAGTAAAACCACCTACAAGTCAAAAGTCCAGCAATTTTAAAGTAGAAGAAGAATGGGTAAGAAATCAGCATCATCAAGAAAGAAAGGAGTTGGTGGTTCAATTACATTAAGACAAGAATTAGGTGGCATTGGGAAGAAGAAACAAAACCATGTTAATCCTAAATCAATGCTCAAATTGGAACATATTAAGAATCTTGCTACTTGGGCTAGTGGAGAAGCTTCCATACCTTCACTTGCTGCATTCTTTGGGCAGAGATTAGCTGCATCAGCTGACTTATTGGGTGTTCCTCCTGGCCCTTCATTATTTACTTGTCAAAGGTTTGACCCTTTTTTTTTTTGGATAATATCTCAATGACTTTTAACTTCTTGCTTAAAAATTGGATATTGGTTCAATATGATGTAAGTATTAGTTATAAATATCAAAAAGTGTTATTTGAATCGAGTTTCACAGCTACATGACTGAAGTTTGCATAAATTCGATCTTTTTATTTATTTTTGGTTATGGCTGTCTTGCATTTATGGATAATTTTTAACTTCTTTTAATTTTGTGATGGCTTAAAAATTGGATATTGGTTCAATAGGATGGATGTATTATATGAATTGAAGTGTGATAGCATAGTAAGTATTGATTAAAAATATCATAAAGTGTTCGTATTTGAATTGTGTTTCGCAGCTACATGTTCGTGATACATTTTTATTTTATTTTATATGCTGATGATTGTGTGTGTGTGTTTTCGTTGGTTCCCTCCTATGTTGCTTGGACTCTTTAAAAATGTCAACGGTTGCGTGTCAGATTCTCCAAAAAGTAGTTATTTTGGGAGAATCCGACACAGGTGCGGCATCCGAAGTGAAGAGTCCGCGCAACTTAAGATCCCTCCGTAGTTCTGGTTATCTCTCTTTTGCATTTATGAATGACTTTTTGGATATTGGTTCAGTATGATGGAAGTGTTATATGAATTGATTTGTGATAGCGTCGTAAGTATTAAATAAAGATATCATAAAGTGTTATTTGAATTGAGTTTTGCTGCTACATGTTCTTTATACATGTGGGTGTTTTTTTTAATTTTTTATTTTTATTTGCTGATGGTTGTATGTGTGTATTTTTTTCTTTGTTCCTGGGTTCTCTCCATAGCTCACAATCTGAAGAAGGTTAATTTTCGTCATGCGTAAGTATGTATTGCAAGAAACGGATTACTCTTGCTTGTAGCATTCTTTGTAAGCTCTATTTAGCTGAAAAAAAGATAATCTTGCTACTTTACCAAAAAAAAAAAAAGATAATCTTGCTATGTTGAAGTTTCGTTTTGTTTATACTTTCATTTTTTTGTCAGCATTCTAAGTTGAAGCTTCGATTATGATATAGTTTTTTTAGCTTTCCCTCTTGTTTACTTGATAAACATTTGTCACGGCAATTTGAGGAGTTCAATGAGCTTTACGAATCATTATTTTGAATGTGGTGTCTTCTCTTTCATCTTGTAGTGATTGTTGTTGCCCCCACCTCCCAACTTCACCCCATTCACAACATAATTTCATACCATTCGCAACAACAGACTCGAACAAGTCCAGAAACTCGATCTACATCAGTAGCAAAAGACTCACTATTCCAAAACAAGAAATTTTGAATACATTTAAATGTTACAATAGCTACACATTCCTTCTTCCGATCAAAGCATCTTTTGTTCCATTCTAGCCATATAGTTCATGCTATGCATAAGAGGACTGTCCTACAAAGCTTCTTTTGTCTCGTATCAATTCTCTGTGTTTGCCAAATATGGAGTAGCTCTCCGAAGTTTGATGGCAATACCCATCGAACTCCGAAAATGCAAACTAATATAGACCAAATCTGCCATGAAAAGCTACAATGTCGTAGCAAGTGATCCACCGATTCCCTAGCATTCTCACATAAAAAAGCACCTGCTGCGAAGATTAAATCCTATCTTCTGCAGCCCATCCTGCGTTAAACATGCTCCAAGGGCAGCAAGCCAGCCAAAACAGGCCACTTCCGTTGGTACTTTAGTCTTCCATATCATTTTCCAAGGCCATTCTTTATCATATTCCACTGAAAGTTCTTGTAGTTGTCATAGCATACCTTAACAGTGAATGCTCCATCTTTACCTGCCATATATCATTGAGAATCTTCTTTGCAATCATCTAATGTCACATTCTGCATTTTCTGCAAAAAGGAGGCAGCTTCTGTCATTTCCCAGTCTAATGTCACATGTATGTATGTTTAGGAACCAACCCTTGCCACTTAAATACGAAGCTTTTATCTGTAACATGATTCGAACCCGGGACGTGCTCCTAACCCACACATCATGAGCTTCACTTTTACAACTGTCTCAAAGCCTGAGCTATACTCTTACAACTAGCTCAAAGCCTTGGGGGCAAGCTATAACCAACGAGTTGGTAACACTTATATGGTTTTTTGCTTTCATCGTGTTTTAAGCTTAGCTAAATCTGCATGGATTTCTAGAGGTCATACAAATAAATAAGATAGAATAGAAACCAAAAATAAAAAATTGGTGTCATCTTTACCTAATTGGTATTTTCATCTCCGGGATTCAGAAAGATCACTTGTGTGCTTTTGGAGTGCTTCACATTTATGTGGTATGTAATATCCTTAGTACATAGCATCCTGAATACTTTCAAATTTTCAGAGCTATTTTTGAGCTTTGGTAACAGCTATTTATGTCTGGAAAAAGCAGAATATATAAACCATCATCAAGAAGTAACTAACTCCCGAGCACTTTAGAGTTGTTTTTCCTTCTTCCTTCTGATTTCTCCTATTTTGAATCACAATGTATGTGTGGAGTTGATTTTTTCTGCTTAAAAAATTATAATTACTTCAAATTTTTGCCACTTTCATGTTGAATGAGCCATTGTCGACTTTTCATCCCTTTTTGTAGGCTTGCATTCTAACTTATATTTAATATTACGTAGGTGTGAATCTATCCTTCAGGCTGGCTACAACTGTACAGCACGGATTGAGAAGAACAAAAGAAAGGCACGAAAGAAACGCAAGACATCTGGTATTCCCCCGAAGAACTGTGTTGTATATGAGTGCCATTTCTGCTCGCATCGGAATCTAAAGAGAGGAACCCCGAGAGGCTATGTAAAAACGCTATTTCCTGCCAAACCAAAAACTTCAAGAGTAGACCCTGCTAAATCAGCAACCCGAAAGTCTGAACAGTTGGATACATTAGGGGCCAGTATTGATAAGGCAAGAGTTAATCCTACTGAATCAGCAATGCGAAAGTGTGAACAGCTGGATCCGTTAGTGGCTTGTATTGGCAAGGCACAAGTTGACCCTACTGAATCAGCAATACAAAAGTCTGAACAATTCGAAGCTTCAGTATCTAGTACTGATAAAGATAATAAGACAGATGTAGTAGTTTCATCTGAAATAGTTGGAGATGATCCTATGGCTAGTCCTGCAACTCCGCTGCCAACAGTACCAGTTACGTCTTTGCTGGACTCGAAGAGGAAGAAAAGAAATAGAACGGGGTCCAAGAAGAAAGTCGAACCTCGGGATGGTTCATCCATGACAGATGCTGAGAAAACTGTCGCAACATCCAGTAAGCGAAAGAAGAAGTCTTGGACCAGTTTGAAGGAAATTGCTGAAAGTCAGAGTAGCAATAGCAGGAAGTTCTCCAACATATCTGTTCCATTTATTCTTTAATTGTAAGAATTGTATCTGGTCCTGTGACATTTACAATTAAGACTTAATGCATTTACCCCACACTTTAATTCTAGTTTGGATTCTCTTTGATTTAATGAGTATCGTTTGATATAGTCATACTGATTGTAAGGAGTTGGAGAAATGAGAGGGTTGGTTAAATCTGAATTAGAGCCTGTTTGGATGGGCTTAAAAAAAGCAGCTTATAAGCCAAAAAAAATAAAAAATTGGGGTAACCCAACTTATTTTTTTTGACTTATAAGTTGTTTTCAGCTTATAAACTGCTTTAGATAAGCTAAGTTAAACAGGCCCAATTATTTTTTTGGGCTTATTTTAAGCACAAAATGACTTTAAGCTGGCCAGCCAAACACTCAAAAAAGCTGAAAACAGCTTATAAGCAACTTATAAGCCAATCCAAATAGGCTCTTAGTATCTCTCCTCATAGAAGTATATCACTATTATTTGAATACAGTGGGAGAAGCTTGGTTCTGTGTGCTTGGATGTCGGTATGAGAGAGGAAGGAAATTTTGGTGCAATCACTGCCAACTCAAATAGTTTTCTTTCATGGAGTTGTACTTGGCTGTTTCATTTTCCCTTGAATAGTGATGCTTTAATTGCATTGGCTAGGAGTTTTCTTAAAGTGATATAGCTACTGTTGACCTATGTTGTTGCTCTTATTACTAATTTGTTCTTATATAGGAGGATCCCGTTCTTTTGGTTCCAGAAGCAAAAAATCAGAAGCCTTATGTGGCAATTATCAAGGTAACTCTTTTTCAGGAAGACGCAAAACTTAATTTGTAATTGCACCCAAGGGTTATGACATGAAGTGGGTGCATATTTTCTGTTTTGCAACTGAAACACATGGAAGTATTGTGGTTTCTTGGTCTAGCGTCTTTCTCTTTGATCTAGTTGTTTGCTTCATCCCTGAATTTCTGTTATGTTGAAGGCATGTTTGGAGTCTTGGACTGTAAAGATCCAGGCTTTAGATATTTCCAATTGGTTTAGTTCATCCCGTATAGGAACAAATGTATGTCCCCTGACTCTTCATTGAATCCATCATAAATTTAGACATGGGCACATGCAGGTACTTTTTTTTTTTTTTGGGAGGAAAAATTTGCTTCAGAATTTTTTATTCCTCTAGACTCTAGTTTTTTTGGGTAAGCAAGTAGTTTAGGAATAGAGGGAGACAACACACGAGTCTCTATTGAGATTCTTCCCTCAGATAGTTCCCAATGTTGAGCAATCTGTTTCTTGGAGAATCGACTATTCCTTTTTTTGGTCTGGTCAAAGTTTACCAGTATTTTATCTGCAGCCTCCTGAACTGTTCTTCTAAGCTTTGGCATGAAATTAGTAGTAACATTTGATTCTCTGGCTGTTTATTTTAGTGTGGGTAATTACTGTTAATATCTCTTTTGAATTCTCAATTAGATTTTCCCCCTAATAGGATATTACTCAGAAGAAGGATGGGAACATGTGGGTTACAGGACAGTGGTTTTACCGACCTGAGGAATCACTAAAAAAATCTGGTGGAAGTTGGCAATCACGAGACACGAGGGAATTGTTCTATAGTTTTCACGGAGATGAGGTCCCGGCAGAGTCGGTCATGCACAAGTGTGTGGTGCACTTCATACCTTTAAACAAGCAGATTCCGAGACGGAAAGAGCATCCTGGTTTTATTGTTCAGAAGGTATATGACACTGAGCTGATGAGGCTTTTCAAGTTAACAGATAAGGACTATGAAGATCCCAAACAGCATGAGATTGATCTTTTTGTTCAGAAGACTATAGCACGAATTGGGCATCTTCCTGACATTGAAGCTGAGGATAATTCTACAGCTCCTGTTAGTCAGGAAGACCAATTGAAGAGTAAGCGACTTTTGAGGAAGAAGAAGATGATGTCTTTGGATGTCACCAGAGATGATGAAGCACCATCTAGATCTGTTCATTCTAGAGTAGAAACTCCAGGCAGTTGAGCCAATAATGCATCAGAGTACTTCACCATCCTCTCGAACTTCAAAGTCCTAACGGGTGAAACACAGCGTGACAAGTCGCTGGAAAAACTGCTGCAGTTAATTCAGTATTTCTGCAATCCTGTGGATAATGTACAAAATGATGGCAAAGAAAAAGGGGGCTCAGATGCTGCTGATCTTATGGGTAACACTGATTCTGCAAAACATGTGAACGAGTCTCTAGACAACGGTGCTGACGTAAGAATTCTTCTTTCCAATGATTTTGATGATTGGCAGAATTTATGTATAGTTGCTAGCATCTGTGGTGATTTACTTGGAAATATTGTTCTGTTGGATTATTTCCAGAGTGACATGTTTCGATGGCCAGATAGTGCTGTCCCTGCTTTAGTCTCTTTAGAGAAAGCTGCACACGAGGCCCTCTCATCTGATTTTCAGAAGTACAATCAGAAGATGAGACAGTTATCGTTCAATCTTAAGGTCTGTACCCTTTTTAGGGGGTGGGGGATGAGCCAATGAGTTTATTAATCTTCTTTTAATTGTCTATGTAGGTTTGTTCTACCTTCTGATTGTTCAATTTTTCTATGTTGTAAATTTGTTGCCAGAACACCTCACCCTTAGCACACAGTCTTCTGAAAGGGGAGTTGGATCCCTCTCAGATACTGAACATGTCTCCAAATGAGCTAAAGGTATGGGTCCAGGGAAATAATATACTGAATTTGAGGATTTTTTTATATGTTTTTTTGGCTTCATATGCAGATATCCTAAAATGTTGACATAGTAGTCTGTTTGTAGTTTCTTATTTCTTTTGTGGAATCTGAAAATTGGTGTCAGCAGAATGCTTCCTTTAGTTGATGTTATCCTCCCTTTCTATCTCAGGAAGGTCTAACAGCAGAAGAGTTAGCAAGCAGGGAGCCGGTGGAGCCAGAGCCCGTACAGGTTTATACTATAGTATTTTGCTCCTTAAGCTCATTGGCTATAGTACATACTCATCTTCCTTTTTGTCTTTGTATCTTCTTCCTTTTCCTCTTTGATGGAGGGAAGACGTTATAGCCTAGGTTAATGAAGTTTAAATTCCAATTGAGACAAAAAAGGCTAGGTGATCTTTTCTCACCTGCCTAAATCTCGGTTGGCAAAATTAGCCAGTACCTGTGTTGGTGGGAGGTAGCAGATACGCGGTGAATAGTCGTGGTGTGCGTAAACTTGCATGGACACCAGTATTATGAATTTTGTTAGTCTAACTAGGGGTGTAAGTGACTCAAGCTATGAGCTCTGTTGGGCTTTAATACTAGATGAATTTTCGACATGAAGCTGAGGTTGACTCAATAGAGTAAATGAACTCCGGATTCACAAGCTCAAGTATATGCTTATTTGTGATTCTTTAAAAAATTAAACAGAACAAATACGTGCTTATATACTGACATTACTGCTTGTCCGGTAGGTAGATACTGATGGTATTCGTGAATTTACTTTGAAGAATTAGTCTCATGATGAACACGCAACATGCAGACAGTTGAAATTTTACAAATACCTTCAGTGACATAAGTATCAAGTAGCAGTTATCAAGTACATAAGTAGCTCAAAATCGAATCATATAAAAAGTAAATAAAATAATAAGAAGGATTTCAAAGTGATAGTCCCACTTAAACACAACAAACAGAAAGTAAATGGCAGATATACTCAAGCGGAAATCAGGGGAAAAGGTGGAACCAGAAAACCAGTACTTGGGAGCACAATTTTCATGTCCCTTAAACAAACAATGTTACCAACATTCCATCAGAAAATATTAGAGAAGCAAGGAATAGATTTTTTATTTTTTTTATAAACATTAATTTTGTACCGAATAATTATACAAAAGTAATAATTGGCAATCCAAACCACACAATGTACAGGCTGATTCAAGCGGCAAACTGAGACATGTATTATGTATACTTCCTTTAGAAGCCTACAACTTTTCCACCAGAATTGAGCGATTGATCAACAAATTATAGAATCTCGAAGGAATATTTTTCAGAAGAAGCTGAAACTACATTGATGCTTGAGAAACAATAAATGCATACATGGTCCTAAGTATGTTTAACCTAGATATCTATCACTTGAAGAACCTAAGGGTTCAAAAGAGATATATAAACCAACCTCATGAAGAATAGCGCAAAAAATACCCAAAAGTTAATTGAAAAGTCATGCGCAGAAGAAAAAGAAAAAAGAGAAAACTGATGGAATTTGAGATTACAGATGGGGAAACATGGAAATGGTATAAGTACATAGTCTAGTACAGAGAAAGAGAAAGAAAAGAAACATAGAAACAAAGGAAGAAGAAATAGAGACTCAAATCGGTGGGAATGAGCAAAATCTGGGTGAGAATCATACCTGAAATCGTAATGGAAAGAGGAGAATTGAAAGAGTGCTGGAGAGACGTTTCTAGAACCTCTCTTTTCCCTCCACTGTTCTTCTTCTCCTTCCTCAGTTCGTTCTTCCTCCTTCTTCTTCTTCTTTTCCATCCGCCTGTTCTCATTCTTTTTCTCCCTCCATTCTTCTTCCTCATCTTCCATTGCTGCTTCCCCTGCTTCTTCTTCATCCATTGCTATGTCATTTTGAAGAATCTGCTCAACAAAAGAAAAAACTAAACCACCTGATTTGCAATTTTTTTAGCTGGATTTCGTTAGTGTCTACATGGGCATTACTTCATAAGTATTGCTGCTTCCCCTGCTTCTTCTTCTTCCATTGGTGCGGCATTTTGAAGAATTTGCTCAACAAAGAAAAAAATGAAACTAGCAGAGTTTGCAATTTTTTAGCTGGGCATTACTTCAGAAGTAATTTCCGCTCATTTGGTAAGTAAAATATTGCTGTTTTGTTTCAATTATTTATGTGGGTTTTGCTGCTGATTTTCTAACAATTTACAGTAGCAATTGTACTTGTTGCAACGAGTGCTAAAGCTGCTGTATAAGAGCTTCTAAATTTTTGCAACAACTACTGTAGTTTCTGCAGAAGCTGCTGTGGTTTATGCAACAACTATTGTAGTTGCTATCACAATTACAACAGATTATGTAGTTGTTGCAACTTCTATACTGATTGTTGTTAAATACGTAGTATGAATAAGTTGCAATAGATTTGTGAGTTGTTGCAAGTAGTGTACTACCTGTTGCAATAAGTATCTTACTTGTTGCAACAACTCACTTGTCACGCCCCGAACCATGGCCTGGGCGTAACACGACACTCGGTGCCTGACTGCATGTGACCGAGCGAACCACATGGCTTGCTGAATCATCATGAGGCATACATGAGCGGAAATATAACGTGAAGTGCATGATGAGCCTTTATAAAACATAGTACTACAACAACAACAACAAGCCCAGTATAATCCCACCATGTGGGGTCTGGAAATAATGTTGTCAATGGAAATCGAACCTAGGATGCTAGAGACAATTTTGAACCTTTATAAAACATAGTAAGTAATAATATTAAACATAAGTATTTGATTAAGTCATGAATGCCGACAATATCATAAATGAGTCAAACCGGCTAACCAACTCTGGAAGTCTAACATGACACTTGTCTTGTCTATGAAACCTCTAACATGAGTCTGAAACACGTAACATACTTGCTGGGACAAGGCCCCCCAACATACCTTTAGATGCAAAACTAAATAAGAAAGACAATGCCTAAACCCCGAATGAGATGGGGCTCACCAATAAGCTGGTACGTGCAGATCCTAATGAGCAGAGGCGTCGTCCTGTAAATCAGTACCTGCATCGTGAAATGCAGGCCCCCGGACAATAAAAGGGGATGTCAGCACATTGAATGTACTAGTATGTAAAGCAACTGAAAGAATTAACATGAGACATGCAAATAACATAACAGAGACTGAGCTGAAACATGATCATGAACATGAGTACATATACATATATAACATATGTAAAGTATCGTGAGTAGGGAGAGCAGTAAATATAACTGACAACATGGTTTGGTACTTGCGTCCTACCAGCAGAACACTCATACCTTGCCAGGGACATGAGATTTAATAATATTATGAAAGGATTCAGTCATTATGAGAGATCGTCCTAAGCATGGGTGGAGCAATCCTCATTCTACGGTGGTCACGTAGTTTCAGGCTGTTTGAAGCCTTCTCGGTAATTAATGCAACTCCCAAAACATGAACATGTAAAATAAGCGGCACTTGCTGCCCATGGTTTTCATGAATATAACTTGCTTGTACATGAATATCACGAAATAACTTGTAAACGTGGTTTCATGAAATAACTTGTATTTAGCATTTATGTATTCATTGGAATTTTCCAAAAATAGTTGAAACAGAGAAATGAAAGTCTAAGTGACAGGCGGTTGTTAGAAGGCGAGATTAATTTTTGATATGAAGGTTTAACTTGTGGTCCGTTAATCATTTGACTATCCATTAGGCACGAATGAACTATCGGCGGAGTTATCTGTAAAAAGAGTCATTTAATACCTTTTGTCGAATTTTCTTATTACGTATTAATTTTTTATGTATATATAGTAGAAGTTAAATCTTCTTGAATTCTAGGTGTGTGTCATTTCTTCGTATTTTGAATTCCTTATCTTGGCTCCGTGTTAGTTGAAATTTAAAATTTTTATGAGATAGAAATTTTCTACGAGAGATGGGAAGTGTCACCATTTACTCTAGGTGTTTCAAATTGTATGACTGAAGCGAAGTTTAAAAAAGAAAAATAATATTTGTCTGATTATATGTAAGTCGGATTGGGATTGATAGACACACTTGGGACCAAGTTCAGAGGTTAATAGGAACAACAATTGAGGTGTCAAAATGAAAAAAAGGGACAAGTTTAAGGGGTGCATATGCATTAAGCCTTATTGTTTCAATAAATTAATATAGAGAAAATGTAGAGATTAGAGATGTCAATTAGGGAAAGAAATAGTGAGTCGGCGAGTCACAAGATATTTTGATTTCGATTTGACCGCCCAACTTCAGATCTGTTTCCTCCGGCCTCAAACTACTAGCATTAAAATGATGTTTCAGACCGGGGCAGAGCTAGTGTACTACTTTCGGGTTCAGACCAACCCAAGAAATTTATTACATCTGAATAAATATTTTATTGCAAACTTAACTATTGAAATGAGTTTTGAGATTAATGACAAGCTCAAACCCCATACTCCATAAATTCAAATCTTGATTCCGCCTCAGATTTCAAAGTTAATCAACAGGTGATGCATAAGGTGTAGCGATCAAGTAAAGATCATGCTCTCTTCTAGCCGTTATTCCATTTGACTCGGTCATGTCCAAATCCCTTGCATTAATTCCTTCTGGAAGTTTCCAATCAAACTTGTAAAGCAAATGGGCTAACGGCAGAGTAACAAGAGCTACACCAAATAGTATTCCTGGACATATTCTTCTTCCCCCGCCAAATGGAAGAAATTGAAAGTGATTTCCAGTGAACTCAATAGAACTATTTTCAAATCTCTCTGGTATAAAACATTCAGGATTTTCCCAGATCTCGTGATCTCTTCCAAGTGCCCATACATTAACCAAGACCTTGCTTTTCAACGGTATAATGAATCCATCTATCTCTGTTTCCTCCCTGCATTCTCGGGGGACCAACAAGGGAGTTGGAGGGTGTAGCCTGAGTGTCTCTTTGATCACTAGTTTTAGGTAATTAAGCTTTTCAAGGTCAGCATCATCATCGCACGTTTTCTTTCCCTTAAAGGCTTCTCTCACTTCAGCTTGTGCTTTGGCCATGACACGTGGATTATTCAGCATTTCCGTTAATGCCCAAATGACGGTTGAAGATGATGTGTCTGATCCTGCTACAAACATGTCCTACACCATGTATGATCATCAAATGTCATCAATCGAGTCAAACAAGTAATTATACATACCTTTACTTCCATGGACCACCCAAAAATTGTCGCGTACCTTTTTAAAGTTGCCGTTTAAGTTTCTTAACATAAAGTTAAATATTCTGAAAAAAGTTTAGTTTGTGTATGCCATCAATTTTTTCGAAAAACTTGAAATTGTTGCCTGAAGTTCGGAAACGACATAGTAACACTTTGGTTTCATAAGTATTAAAGAAACCATAGGCAAGAGTAAACAGAAAAGGCGTGGCGTAGTAAATGGTACACTTACAAGAATAACTGCTTTGATATTGTCATTTGTTAGTGGAAATTGAAAGTCGCCACTCTCCATTACTCTTAAAAATACATCGATCAGATCTTCAACTCCGGACTCACCATTACATTTTTTTCCATTTGCCCGGTTCTCTCTATGCACATTGATAATGTTGTCCAAGACTGTGTCTACTTTATTACGAGCTTTCATTAGTTTAGATTTCATCCCACTAATCCCATGTAGAAAGGTTTTTGAAGGGAACAAATCAGCCAGCTCGAACCCGCCGGATAATGATTGTGCTCTATGAATCAATGTTATCAACTCATTTTGATCTTTACATACTTTTCCAAATGCTGACCTACATGTCGCAGCATTCATAAACCAAAAAAGTTTATTTGTTAAGTTGATTGGCGAATTTACCATTGATTCGATGGATGATAGGAGACTTGAGAGTTCATCTTGTCGAATCGAGCTGAAGGACTTGACCATCTTGGCACTAAGTAGCTCCAAGACACTCAATTTACGCATCTGTCTCCAGTAATCACCATATGGGGAAAAGGCAATGTCCGTACAATTGTAACAAAGGATTTTTCCCAACATGGTTACTGGCCTAGATGCAAAGGCGAGGTCATGAGTTTTCAGAATTTGTTTGGCCATGTGTGGGGAGGATACAACTACCGTGGGAACTTCCCCGAGTTGTAAGTACATAATAGGTCCATATTTTTGTGATAAGTTTCTGAGAACTCGATGTGGTACTCCACTTGTCAAGTGATGTACACTTCCAATAATTGGTAACCTCCACGGGCCTGGAGGCAGCTTTTGCTTAAGGGTTTTCGACTTCTTCCAATTTTGAATAAGTAGAAAGAGGAAGAAGATGAGTAGTAATAATGAAACAAAGTATTGAAACTCCATTCCAATACTGAAAGAAAGGTAAAACTCAATTTGATGGATTCTCCGTTTTGAGATGGTTACTTATATGGTGGCTAAACTTCAATAATACGTGTCTATCCAACCTAATAAATTAGAACCACATGTGGTGTTGATTTTTTAATAAATTAGAACCACATGTGGTGTTGATTGTTCTCCTGGATAGAGTTGCATAAATTATTGTACTTTTCGTCTTTTCCAGTTCCATAAACAATCTATACCGGTAGCATAATCTTTACAATATCAGTCAATTTTAATGTGATGGAGCGGGTAATCAATTTTATTTTTATGTTACTAATCTCATTTTGCAGATAAAGGGTGTGTTCGGTATGGAGGAAAATATTTTTCTGGAAAATGTGTTTTTGGAAAATAAGTGAATTTCTTATTTATTTTCTCATGTTCGTTTGGTTGGTAGAAAACATTTTCCGAAAAATACTCATCCAAGCCCTACCAACTCCACCCCATACCACACCAATCCCCACACCCATCACCCCCCTGCGCGGAACCATACCACCCCACCCCCACCCCGCACCCTCCAAAAAAAAATTAAAGTTTTTAATTTTTTTTCTAAATTTTCTACACCCCCCCCCCCCCCCAAAAAAAAAAAAAAAACTTAAAAAAAGTTTTAAAAATTACCTTTTTTTTTTTTTTTTTACAGCACCAACCTCCACGACCCCACCACTCCCTCCAAAAAATTTAATTTTTAACCACACAAACTTTCAATTTTTATAATTTTTTTTATAAAGATAAAATTAAATATGAAGTTGAAAATTTGGGAGGGGGTGGGTGTAGAGAATAAAAAAAGAAAACTTTTCAAAACGTTTTAAAAAAAATAATTTTTTTTGGGGGTTGACTTTTAATTACAATAGTACTGTTTTCATCAATGCCGCATGAAAATCGGGTTTGAAATGTATGCCAATTTGTTGCATCATTGCTGATGTAATAGCGCCATTGTTGGAAGTAGTTTTAATAAGGAATAGGAAGATTTAATTTGCGGTGACAAATAAGTCTACTAATTAAAAAAGTTGACAAGCTTGACTTTAACAAGATTTAATTTACGGTGACAAATAAGTCTACTAATTAAAACAGGTGACAAGTTTGACTTTGACAAGATTTAATTTATGGTGACAAATAAGTCTACTGATTAAAAATGGTGATAAGTTTGACTTTGACAAGATTTAATTTATGGTGACAAATAAGTCTACTGATTAAAAATGGTGACAAGTTTGACCGGCCAAAGTCAAACTTGTCTTAAAAATATGATTAAGTTAAATGGCACTAATTTATAATTTTTAAAATTTCTTAATCTTTTACAAAATATAAAAAGACTCCAACTTAATACCAAAAAACTCACTAGCCCCCCTATCCTACCCCCACCCATGCCCCTTCCCCCTAACCTCAATTTTTTTTTTAAAAAAAAAATTTAAAATTTTTTATTTGCTTTATCATCAGACCCCCCCCCCCCCCCCACACACACACCACCAATTTAAAAAAAAAAATCCCCCACCCCCACCCCCACCCGCAACACCAATTTTTTTTTTTTATAAAAAAAAATATTTATTTGCTTTTTCACTAGCCCCCAGCTCCCACCCTTCCTCCGCCCCCTCCCCCGCCCCCCAACCTTAATTTTTTTTTAAATTTTTTTATTTGCTTTTTCACCAGCTCCCTCCTCGACCTCCTCCCACCCCTCGCCCACCCCCCACTCCCAAAATGATTTTTAAAAAAAAAAAGTTTTGATTTTCTTTATTTGTTTTTTTCACCCCCTCCTCCTCCTCGCAACCCTCCCCCCGCCCCCCACCCCAATTTTGTAAAGTTTTTTTTTAACAGCCCCCACTCCGCCTCCTCCCACTCCTCACCCCCCCCCCCCCTAAAAAAAACATTTTTTTAAAAAAAGTTAGAAAAGTATTTCTTTTTGTTTTTTTGCACCCACCACCCTCCCAGAATTTTTTTTTTTTTAAAAAGAAGTTTTGCAAAGTTTTTGTTTTTGTTTTTTTGCACCACATTTTTTTTTTGGTTTCTTACTTCCCTCACCCACCTAAAAAAAATTGTTTTAAAAAAAAGATTTTAAAAAAATTTTATTTTTGATTTTTTGCACATCCCACCCACTCTAAAAAAAAAATCTTGTAAGGAAGTTTTTATTTTTTTTTATTTTTTTTGGGTTTAGGAAAAGTTTGGATAAAATCCAGGTTGTTGTTGTGTGTTTGTAGTGAAATAGATGGTTTTTCTTTTATTGTCCTGGTATGGTTTAGGGTTTAGGAAAATATATCCAACATATAATTTTTTGTTCTTGTCCTGGTATTTATATGGTTCTGTTTGTAGAAGATAACCAACAAATTTGTAGTTGTTGCAATAAGTTCTATACCTTTTGCAATAAGTAGACAATCTGTTGCAACGACTCACTAATCTGTTGGATATAGCTTCAGCTATTTGCTTATGTTTGTAGAAGATATCCAACAAATTTGTAGTTGTTGCAACAAGCTCTACACTTGTTGTAACAAGTAGACAATCTGTTGCAACAACTACAAATCTGTTGGACATAGCTTCAGTTATTTAGTTCTGTTACAGATTTGTTGTTGTTGCAACAAGTTCTACACTTGTTGCAACAAGTAGACAATCTGTTGTAACAACTACAAATCTGTTGGACATAGCTTCGATTATTTGGTTCTGGCACAGCTGTACTTGTCAACTAGCTACTGATTTATTAGTATACAACGGATCATATATATAGTCGAGAAAATAGTTTAATATTAGTCATAGTCATGTTGGTGTTAGCATTTCAATTGAGAAATCCTGAACCGGATGAATACGTGGCGGCACGCCCAAAGCGCCCATCCACCATGGTTGGGCTAAAATTTAAAAAAAAAAAAAAAAAAGTCATATTGCTTTTTTTCCAACTGGGATTAGTGAAACCTGAAAAGTCAAGGCACAAAATCTAAAACACTATTAGGTGACTTGCCATCTACGACCTGAAACGGTCAAACCTTTTTTCTTTGACTTTGACTACTCTATTCCTACGAAACGAACCAATAAAGAGTGGGGAAGGGACGGATTAGGTCTTTTGATAGCCACTGCTCACTTTATTAAATGTGAATAGAAAGATGTAAAGGTATTCTGATTCACTTATGACAGATCCTGTTATTGGCCTTTCACTCTATCGTAGATGTACGAAGTCTCATCCCAAGTTTGACTATAGAATCACATTTCTTCTGGCGTAAAAACAACTTGTCCACAAGCTTGATGTTCAAATCCTTGTATGCTTACACGTGGGTGCTATAATTTGGCTTTTCCATGCATTGCCCTCATTCATTAATGAAGACCAAATCCTCATAGACCTTTTTAAATTGGGTCCCACGTCCATTCAACTTTTGCTGGTTATCAATTGCCCTTGCTTTCCATTTTATTACTTTAATTGTCTTGTATATTTTTGTAAATAAGTCCATCTTTACATGCCTTTCTATAAGGCTTAATTGATACTCCCTCTACTCCAGAAAAATTATCCTATTTTCCTTATTAATTTGTCCCAAAAAAATTAAGATCTTTCTATTTTAGAAATAATTTAACTTTATGAAATGATTTATAGACATATAAATATTGAAGATTTATTTTGGACCATACATTTCATTTATTTCTTAAATTTCGTATCAAATCACACTAGAATAATTTTTTTGGGACGGGAGGAGTATATTTTCCTTGTAAGAGATGAAGTGACCTAATGTGGGGTTTTCTTTTAAGCCTTCTTTTAAAATGTTTGACAGTAGATAGTAGAGGCAATCCAGCTATCAGCAACCTTAAATTTCTATTTCTAAAGTATTTTTGATCTACTATAGCATTTTCTTTATAATCAACAATTTTAGAATTACATTTAAAAGTTTTAAAAATAATTCTGATCCATCACCAATTTGCTGCAGTATTATTTTTCATCTACTCAAGTATAAGTTTACTTTGGAGTATGCGTTTAACTTTTATAGTTAGTACAAAATAAATTACTTTTAATATTCTTATTTAGATAAGTAAATTTTACATAACTAAGAACCCATATTAAATTAGTTCTATTTAATTAAGAATAATTTAGTAAAAACGCTTCTTACCTTTTTGGGGTGAGTAATTTCTTAAGGAGTGCGCTCAAGCTAAAAACATCTATAATAGGGATTGGAGAGTACCTTTTACGTTATTTGTCCTTATACATTAATTTAGATAACTTTGGAGCAATTTGTTTTTAACTGATGCATTATTAGGTCTTACTTTACATTTAATATGTTCTATGTCGTATGTTTCTCTCCATATTTTACTCTCTATTTGTTTTAAACCTTCAAATTTTTGCTTCTTTAGCAAGCTCATATATATCTCTAGGTCTTAATTAGTAAATAAAACTTTCTAAATCAAACTTTTTAATCGGGAAATTAATAATGTCATTATCGTTATTTGCTTGCACGCATCAAATTAAAGCATGAATCGTAAAACTTAAAAGTCAAACACATATTATGAAGTAGATATCAACACTAGATGTTGGATGCTCGATATTTCCGAACTTTAACTATTGATCCCGGGCTCGGATCTTGGAAATAGAGTACCTTTTGGTATGAAGTATTCTACTCTCTTAATGAACATGTTCGATGCAAATCCAAGTTAGTCGTACTAATAAATTTCAGATATCTAATAGTTAAAGAAAAAAAGAATGATGAAGATCATTTTTTGCTATACTTTTTTCGGTCTTTTAAAAAAAGTTAAAACCATTTCAACTAAACGTCAAACTTAAGATAAATTTATCATTCAATCACTTGACGTCCAAAATTCACAGATTCGTTGTTGGAGTTAAGAGTTAAGTTAAGTGTGAATGAAAAATGAAGGGCAAAAGAAAATTTGAGCAAAGTACCTTTTGTATAGGAACTTTGTCCCTCATTTGTCTCCCTCTCGCATCGTTGTCATCGCTCGGCTTCGGCTTAATTTAAAATTCGGGGGAATTCCAATGATAATTTCTAAAAAGACACACGGTCTTTACGGACGGACACCATTTTCCGAACTGGTGTTTTTTCGCACCATTTGGACTCAAAATTCTGGTTATAAATAGAGAGGCATTCCCTCAGTTTCTGCATCAAATTTTCAGAACTTCTTCTACGTATTTCTTGCAAATAAAAATCGAGTCTTGTGTTATTCGCTTGGCGTTTGAGGTATTGTCACTCCAGCGACAGGTATATCCGCTCTATCTTGGGAGGAAGTAATCCAACACCTCGAATACAGTGAGGGAATTAAATTCCTTAAGGACACATTGTAAATTCTGCGGTCTTGAATATTTTTATGTCTTTCTATTTTTTACCGATTTACTGTTTGAACGCAAATTTACTAACATCCACAAAACAAAAACAAAAAGTTATATTCACTAGTATTCAGCTGCACCCTTTTTGGTTGGACTAGAACTAGCTAGTTGTGTGAAAAAGATTTGCCCAATGGTGCAAGCTGTACTTTACATAATTAAGCCGTTTGGTCCATATCAATTGATGGAATATGCGTTTAAATTCTTCTTCCATCTTTTTGTTGAACTTGTTATTACAAACTTATTAACTACACCAATGTAACATTTCATTTTTCATACAACTGGCACAGCTGTACTTGTCAACTAGCTACTGATTTATTAGTATACAACGGATCATATATATAGTCGAGAAAATAGTTTAATATTAGTCATAGTCATGTTGGTGTTAGCATTTCAATTGAGAAATCCTGAACCGGATGAATACGTGGCGGCACGCCCAAAGCGCCCATCCACCATGGTTGGGCTAAAAATAAAAAAAAAAAAAAGAAAAAAAAAAAGTCATATTGCTCTTTTTCCAACTGGGATTAGTGAAACCTGAAAAGTCAAGGCACAAAATCTAAAACACTATTAGGTGACCTGCCATCTACGACCTGAAACGGTCAAACCTTTTTTCTTTGACTTTGACTATTCTATTCCTACGAAACGAACCAATAAAGAGTGGGGAAGGGACGGATTAGGTCTTTTGATAGCCACTGCTCGCTTTATTAAATGTGAATAGAAAGATGTAAAGGTATTCTGATTCACTTATGAAAGATCCTGTTATTGGCCTTTCACTCTATCGTAGATGTACGAAGTCTCATCCCAAGTTTGACTATAGAATCACATTTCTTCTGGCGTAAAAACAACTTGTCCACAAGCTTGATTTTCAAATACTGGTCTTTTTTCCTAGTCATAGTAGTAGTCCTAAAAAGCCCTCGCCCTTTATTGACACCAATCGAAGTCCTAGCCCTTAGAAGGAACAGAATAGGCATCGAGCAGAGAAGAGGCTGCAAGCACATTCATTGAATTGGACAGCTTTGTTAGCAAGAAGCGGTGGTGTCGTAAAGTATTGAAAATGAAGGTAGCATATCAATCAAGATCGGATTGTCTTTTAAATCTCTTGTTTGGTTAATCAAGAATTAAAAATTTTAAGCATAAAATATAAATAAGAGCTAAATTGATTCTTGAGGTTCGTTTTAATCAACTTAGGTCATTTCTTGAATTTCGTCTAAAACTAAAGTTAAAAATCACATTTAACTAGCATAAACACTTGACGCATAAAATAATGAGTGAAAAATAATAAATAATCAAAAGAAATTTATTTCTATCTATAAATAAAAATTAAATGCTCACAAATTCATTAAAATACAAAAATAATCTTTAATTTATAATATTCGTGACTTATAATTATCATATATACTTAATCATGTTAGTTTATGGAATACCTAATCACTTGCATCCCTTTGGTATTTGCTAATTTTTCTACTAAACGTGCTTCCTCATCAATATATTGTCTTTGAAAATTATCGAATTATACTACGAAGAGACTTTAATATTTATGAAAAATTATCAACAAGATATGTTTAACCTACAATTACATTAAATTATTTATCTGATAGAAAAATATAACACAAAATACTCATTTAAGAAAAATTGCATATTATATTTCTATCTTGAGTTTGGGCCCGGGCTTAGAACGGGCCTCCTGCAACTAGTATATATATATATCACTAGTGGACAGTTCCCCGTGCATAGCACGGGCCCAATGTTGTATCAATTAATGTAAACATAGTTATTAAAGGACCCGTTTGGACATGAGAATTTTCACTCTTTTCGAATTTTTGTTCCACATTATTTGAAAATCACGCTTGGCCATGAAAATTCTAAATACAACTTTAAGTTGTATTTAAAATTTGAAAAACACCTAAAATCTTGTTTTTACTTTTTTCATTTTCAGTACATTCAATAAACCAAATATTTTTTGCAAAAAGCATTACCAAACATAACTCTATCTTCAAATTCCAAATAAGAAGAAAAATACTTGGTTTTCATGGCCAAACACCTACTTAATGTTTGCAAAAATATATACTCTTTCCGTCCACTTTTACTTATCTATTATGCTAAAAATAAATGTCCACTTTTACTTGTTCAGTTGAAAAATTAAGAGATAGTTTACCATTTTATATCTATTTTATCCTTCTTATTAAGTACAATAATTATTTTCACTTCCCAACATATAATAATTAGGATATATAGTAAAATTATTATTTTATTTATTATTTCTTGAAAGACGTGTCAAGTCAAACATGGATAAGTAAATATGGACAGAAGGAGTAATATTTAAGAAATATGAAACATATAATATGTTAATATTCATATTATTGTGATACTAACTTTAAGTAAACTCATACATAAACTTATTGGCACCAAAACTAAGATAACTCTTTTGCTGCAATTTCTTATCCATTTAAACTGTGCTTTTGAAGATTTTGTTATTAACCTGTATTCGGAAAATTACTTTAACCAAAAATTGAAAACTAAACAAAACAGATTCTGGAATTTAGAAGAACAGTATGTTAAAAAATATAAGGAATTAAATCGAGTTCACTGAATGCACAGTGCGTCCTTAAGGAAATTATTCCCCTCAATGTACCTAAGGTTGTGGAATATATCCTCCCAGGATAGAATGAGAGAATTTATTTTAGTGCAAGAAAGAAGAGAGAAGATTAGAATTTTTAGTAAGGAAAAATCTAAGGACTGGCCAGATTTATATAGCAATTGATCAGGTTTAGTGAAAAGGTGCAAAAGTTGCAACCTTTCAGAAATGAAAGATTAATTAATTCCGCGAAAATTAAAAGGGAAAAACGATCAGATTTGGAAACTTTATTAATGATTAAATAATTAATAATTAAAAATTAAATAAGTTTGCTCCAAAAAGATTATCAATCAATCGACCAAATCCGAGCCGAGCGACTACGACGGCGTGAGGGGAGGTCCTCTTCTCAACTCTTTATGAGCTAGAAAATGTGCTTCTCTATATAAGCACAAGAACTTTCCTTTCCACTATCAACGTGGTAGAAATGCTTTATCCAAAAAGCAATAAAGGAACAATTCAAAATTTTCATATTCCTTCCATATTTTCTTCCCTCCATTTTCCATTCATCTACACTTAAAACCCAACAGATTTTCCCCCGAGATGTACATACAATCTCTTCATGTTTGTAAGGCTAAAGTTTTACATATTGTTACAAATTGCCGATCACCCGCATCCTTTTTATTTTATTAATACTTTAACAATTTGATTTCAATATTTACCCAAGAAATTGTTGTGCTATCCTGATTAAGCGACATATAAATGAGTTTGTGAAATGGAAGATCCAGTGGGTCTTGTGCTTAGAGAACGATGGTCTAAAAATTGGGCGTAGATGTGCTGGACGTATGGTACAAAATTGGGCTGACCGAAAATGACAAAAGCAAAGGGTACTTTAGTCCAGACACTCAAAGATATATACAACAGCTACACTAAAATTTCTTTTTAGTCCAACCTTGTTGCTCCATTTCGAGTAAAATGACCAAAATAGCCCAAAAAGCCAGGCAGGCATGTTGACCTTCTATGTGCTTATTCCCATTTCTAGTATAGTAGATAGAATTTCACATGCACTGCCTTATTTTACTCTTTTATCCTTACTCTTACACCCAACCCTCTGTCTTGCTTTGGCCAAAATACCCCTGTCAAAAGGAAGAATATAATAAATAAAATAAAAGAGTTAAAAATGAAAAAAAAAAAAAAAAACCGAACTAATGAGTCATACAGTACGTAGCAATTTATGTACTACTCTATCCGTCTCATTTTATATGATGTTGTTGATTGAACACTGAACTTAAACGAGAATATTTTGAGACTTGTGTCTAAAACAAGCTATAAACATGTAAAGTCAAACCTCTCTATAACAGTATCGTTGGGTTTGAAATTTTTTTATTGTTATAGAGAATTGATGTTATACACCTAGAGCCTGTTTGGATGGGCTTCTGCCTTTAAGTTGAAAACAGCTTATAAGCCAAAAAAAATAAGTTGGGGTAGTCCAACTTATTTTTTTTGGCTTATAAGTTGTTTTCGGCTTATAAGCTGCTTTAGATAAGTTAAGTCAAATGGACTCAATTATTTTTTTGAGCTTATTTTAAGCACAAAATGACTTTAAGCTAGTCAGCCAAACACTCAAAAAAGCTAAAAACAACTTATAAGTCAACTTATAAGCCAATCCAAACGGGCTCCTATAACAACATTTGTCATTTATATAATAGTTGGCTGTTATAGGTAAAAAAAGATGCATAAATCTTTTCTATTTTTTTATTTTTTAATGTTGTAAAAGAATAACAAATTATTTTAATTTTAAATCTCAAAGATATGAATGCTTCACTAACTAAACAATAAGGAAAGTTAATACAATTTGTTTTAAGAAAACGCTTGAATTTATGAAAATTTGAGTCTAAACTTTCAGCAAAGGGGTATCCAATTGCTTTGCCTTGAAGGGAATCCAAGAGTTGAACTGTTAAATCTTCTAACCCAGTCCAAGTACCAATAGGTTGAGATTCTTCGTCAGCACTTTCATTGTTGTCTTCGGCTTCCATATTCTCTTGTTCTTCCACTCCAATGACATGGGCGATAATCTCTTCATCAGTGAAAGCTTCAATGATAGGAAGTGTTGCATCAAACTCCACATACGTATTCATGTGTAATATTGTGTCATAAATCTATATTACTTATTATAAGTAATCATAGATATTCTATTTTTTATAAAGATGGTTAGTAATTACATTACCAAAAAAAAAGCAGGTAGCTGTTATATGAGGGGTGATTTTACAAAAAGCGTACTATTATAAAGTTGGTTGTTGCTGTTATAAGTAAAATGTTGTTATAGAGAAGTAAAATATAATATAAGAAAACGGTTCCGAGAAATCTTAGCTGTTATAGAGAGGTGCTGCTATACGCGGAAACCGTTATAGAGCGGTCTGACTGTTTGTGGATATTTAGATAATCTCATTAATGATAAAAATAAAGTTTAAAATTAAATTATTCTAAATATAGATTGATGTCATTATTTTTCAAAGAAAAAAATATCACATAAATTCGAACAAATGGATATTGCAATACTAAACTACTTTATGCTTCACCTTTTTTTTCTTCTTAACTTGGGAATATAACCATCAACTCAGTACGTGGGCTAGTCTTTTTCTTTTAAATCACTTCTTGTCTCAAAATAGGTATAGTTCTTTCATATTTTTTTTTGTAAAGAAGGATCTTAAAATCATTTCACATTTTTTTTTCACTTGGAAGACAGACCAAAAGTTTCCTGTAAACTATGCCTTATCAGGTAGAGTTTAATAAGGCATAGTTTGCCTGCAAAATTCTACCTTAAGGCATAGTTTGCAGGCAACCTCTGCCCCATCTAAGGGTGTCATGGGGGACGGGACGGGGCAGGGGACTAAATTTAGGGGGACTAAGGGGGGAGGGGGCCCAGTCGGGATTTTTCTAAGGGTCCGTCCCGTCCCCCTATATAAGGGGACCGGAGCGGGACGGAACCGGTAGGGTCGGGTCAGGGGACTTTTTAAAAAAAAAATAAAAAAAAAAGAATTTAAAGTTTAAAGTTTAAACTTTAAACTACTAATAGACACAAATTTAACATTAAACTTCAAACTTATAATTTAAATTAATAACATTTGAATTCAAACATACAAACTTAAACAGAAGTACGGAACTTAAACACATTGCAAATCATAAATTGGTAGAAATTAAACACATTGAAAATCTAAGATTGAAACACATTGTGCCTCTTTTTCAAGTGCTTTTCGAATCCAGCGGTACCCCCCGTTTGGCCGACCGCGCATATGTTTAAACATGCGGTAGCACATGCGACAACGCACATGTTCTTTGTCTACTTGCTCGAAATAAAGCTACACCCATGATCTGCGATTGCGAGGTCGGGGAGGAGGTGGTGGAGGAGGATTTTCCATGAAAGTTTGAAGTAGAATAATTGAGTTTTTAAATTTAGGTAGAGGATTGTGTGAAGAATGAAATATGATAAAGGGATATTTATAGTTTTGAAATAGGTAGTGTAGTTTAAACTGGAAGACCCATTGGGGGCCCCACCTTAACGGCTAGTTTTTTGAACTTCCAACGGCTATTTTTTTTTGGAAAATTTACTTGTTATAGCTACTCTTACTACCTATTTAATGTTAATAACTACCTTTTACTAAAATTAATAATAATAGCTAATTAATTTTATAAATTACCCATTCTAGATACAACAGTAACTTCCACTTATCAGTTATCAAATACACCGTAAATAAAGGTAAACACTATCCCAACTTTCCATATTTGAAACGCACGTAATATACGTTAGTTTCTCTCTCCCTTTCCATTAATTTTAGCCGTTTTTTTCTCCTCAGAATCTATCCATTATCATCAAGCACGATTCCATTACATTTACTTTGCCGAGATTCGTGGGTGGCTGTGTATTTGTGTAAGTTTTCGTTATTTTGTGTATTTTAGTCAACTTAATTCAATATTCTTGACTGTTTTCAAAAATTATAACTTTCAATGCTTAGGGTTTCTCAATTTGAGTAGTGAAAAACATCAATTAATGGCGAATGAAAGCACATCTGGTAGGGTTACTAGAGGTATCCCACATACTCTTCAAAATTTAGATTCTCCTTCTTTTGATTTGGGTATTTCTCAGCAACAACATGATGTTGATGCAGCTTCTGCTGAGAAAATTGTTGCTGAAAGGAGATCTAAGAAAATCCATGATCCTTCCAGAATCAGAATTCCTTCAACTGTTAATTTGAAAAAAAAAATGATTTTGATACTGCCACAAAGAAGAGAAAAACACCCGATGTTGCTTATAGTAGAAAAGGGAAGAATGTTGTAGAGACAGATGCTGGAGAACAACAATTAACTATGAACAAACAGGTATTTTTTCATTTATATATATATATATATATATTTTGTGAATAAAATTATATTGTATATGTTTCCCAAATTCGGTTAATGATTAAAGTATTTTTGACCGCTTCCGTAAGTATAGTTACATGTATTTATTGATCTGAACATTCCATTAATAGAGGGGATAGCATTCGTATGTATTTTTGTATTGTTTGAATTAGTTTTGTATATGAAGCATATATACAACTATGCCATGGTTTTCACTAACCATTTTTGGTATCAAAATATAAAACTATTATCATGTATTTGTAATCCCTCACATTTGTGTATGTTTTCAATGTAATAACAGGTTATGTATGTTTTAAAAAGCAGGCATGTGTATTTGCTCAGATAAAAGGGGTATTTGTTCAAATTTTGTCAGCTAAACATCTTTAATAACTGTGTTTTGTTTCCATGTATTTATTGATATGAACATTTCATATGGGATAGCATTTGTATTTATTTTTGCTGTGTTTTGAAAGAATTTGTATATAAAACATACATACAACTGTGTCATGTATTTCACTAACCATTTTTGGTATCAAAATATAAAACTATGTATCATGTATTTGTAATTCCTCACATTTGTGTATTTTTTCAATGTAATAACAGGTTATGTATGTTTTAAAAAGCAGGCATGTGTAAATGTCAGATAAAAGGGGTATTTGTTCAACTTTTGTTAGCTAAACATCTTTAATAACTGTGTTTTTGTTTCCATGTATTTATTGATCTGAACATTTCATATGGGATAGCATTCGTATTTATTTTTGTTGTGTTTTGAAAGAGTTTGTATATAAAAACATACATACAACTGTGTCATGTATTTCACTAACCATTTTTGCTATCAAAAATATAAAACTATGTATCATGTATTTGTAATTCCTCACATTTGTGCAATTTTCAAATTAATAACAGGTTATGTATGTTTTAAAAAGCAGGCATGTGTATGTGTCAGATAAAAGGTGTATTTGTTCAACTTTTGTCAGCTAAACATCGTAATGATTGTTTTTTGTTTGCATGTATTTAATGACTGTGATAACATTTCGTATGTATATTTTGTATCTCATGTGTTGCCATTATATTCAAACTTTCAGGCCTCCAAATTCATGGTTAAACGTCCCCCCACTCAACCGATACGTTATGCTTCATATATGAACCATAACATTAAAGATGAGTTGAAGGAAAAACTGACAGATAGAAAATTCAAGCTATTTTCCAAAACTGTTTTTGGAAAATATATGGAGATGCAAGTTGACACCGACGTGCAGGGTCAGTTATTTAGGTGTTTTATGCTTAGGGAGTTGAAGCGTAGTAATAGCGATGTGTTTGTTATCGATATTAACGGGACGGAATTGACATTCGGTCTTTTTGAATTTGCTTTAATTACTGGTTTAAAGTGTTACGGGGATGAAGCTGTTTTTGACGAGGGTTCTAACAGATTGTTGGATCAATATTTCGGTGGTTCTGGTAATAGTGTTTTAAAGATGACTTTAAATAAGTGCTTTGAAGACAAAGATTGGGGTGTTGGTGATAACGCAGATGAAGATGCTGTAAAGATTGCTATCCTGTATTTCATTCATAATTACATACTTTCAAGTGAAAAGAGGAACGTTGTTGTCCCAAGACATCATTTTGACTTGGTGGAGAGTGAACAGTACAATGAACATACTTGGGGTAAGGAAGCATTTGATGATTTGATTAAGAGTATTCACCACAAGATGGACAAGCCAAAGCAGTTTTATTGTCTACGGGGGTTCCCTTTTGCTATGCAAGTGTGGATATATGAGTGTTGCTCTAATGTTGACCCTAATTTAATGGTTAAAACCGGAAGCCGAATCCCAAGAATGTTTAATTGGAAAATAGTGAACCCAAAGCCATCTGTTAACTACTTGATGTTTGGGCATGTTTAGGGACGGTGAGGTAAAATACTTACATTAAATATATGCTTTACCAACTAGTTTTTCACACGTGCATATTGCGTTATTATTGCTACTGTGTATTTGTAAAATACAGATAGATTTTTTTCCAGCAATATAGGTCTGCTGTGTATTTGAAAAATACACAGCAGACCTGAACTGACAGTTCACAATTTTTTATGTGCAGGACACCAGTTGTAAATTCAACAACATTGTTCCGACCATATCAGAGGTTGAGAAGCTTGGTCTGCGTGCATATCTGGTCAACAGACGTGCACCACCACCCCAATCACACCAAGAGGAGGAAAATGAATATGCTGATTTTACCACTACACCTCCCCATGTTGCCGCTGCCAAGAAAACTCAAAAGAACGATGCTTCAAAATCTCCACCGCACAAGAAGCCCAGGAAGATGTCAACGGCAGCATTGCATGTTCAGAAGTCACCAACCACTATCCCAAAAAAACCTACAGTTGGACAATCATCTAAAAAATCTGCTTCGGTGGTAGATAAGCCAGTTCAATCAAAGGAAAAAGAAAAAGCTACTCCAAGTGTCCACCGCGTTCCTGTTGATGATGTATCCACCAGCAAATCAGTTGACCTCACAAGTTTGAGGCAGGAACTTGATCAATTTAAGCAGGAAGTAAGTTTTTCTAATTTTATTTTGATATTCATCAAACTACAAGCAAATGAGGAATTTTATGATGAATTTGTTGTTTTTACCATTCAGGTGCTTGGTGAATTCAAGGTTATTTTTACTGAGCTCAAGGATCTTCGCAAAACTATTGATAAAAATTTCAAAAAGGTTTTGAAACATGTCAAAGGGAAACAAAACTCAGAAAAGGTAAAAAGATCAATAAATACATATTCAAACGATTGCATTCAGTGTGAAGTAGGAAGCATATGTTTCTAACAAATACATATTTTTTTTAGGATGATGACAGTGAAACTCATGTTCCTTTAAATAATGGCAACATACATCAATAAGTTGATGATTACATGGACCATGATGACGATATTCACATGGAGACTGATACAGGTGATGTGCATCCAACAGAGGTATATATATATATATATATATTTTAATGTATTTATCATTTTTTAATCATTTTTATATGTTATTTTTTAATAAAAGATAATGCAGACATGATGGAAAATTGGGATCTATTGGACTTTAAAATATGATGTATTTGTTATTGATATGAAAAACAATGGTGTCATATATTTTTTTTTTTGTGCACTGTTTTTGTATGACAGCATGAATATTCACTGTTTTCCTTTATGTATTTGTTTACTGCTTTTGGACATCATCAACAAATACTTCTATGTATTTATGAATTCAATATTGTTTTTTATCTATTAGATTCATTTATTTAACATACCTTGGCCTGTGTTTTTTTATAAGGAGAAGGGTATTGCACCGGATATTCAAGTCGGTATTGGCAATGATAGCAGCGATACGCTGAAAGCTTCAACCGAAGAGATTGCGGAAGGAGGTGATCATTCAGGAGAACCGAAGACGTCGGTTGAACGTCCGGTGGATCCAACAGAGATATTTTTTAATTCATTTTTATATCTTATTTTAAAAAAAAATATAATTCATGTATGCTGAAAATTTGGGAACTACTGTAGCCTTTATTTTATATAGGTCTTTATCTATTAAATTCATGTATTTTTTTTATAGAATTTTGGCTTGTGTTTTTTTTAAGGAAAATGCTATTGAACCGGATATTCAAGTTGATATTGGCAATGAGAGCGGCGATACGATGGAAGCTTCAACCGAAGAGATTGCAGAAGGAGGTGATCTTTCAGGAGAACCGAAGACTTCGGTTGAACGTTCGGGGAAACATACCATGGAAGAGCAAAAATGTTCTGATGATTCAAATAATTCTGAGGTTCGATAACAACGAATTCTGATTCACCCATTTTTTCGGTTTAAAAATGTATCATACAAGTGATTGAATAATGTTTATTTTTTGTATTTTTTTTTAGTAGATGATCGCACAGGTGCTAGCAAATATAGCAGAATCAGAAATGACTAACAAACAACTTCACGCAGAAAAAATCGAGGAAAACACCAGCTCAACTGTCTTAGAGGAACCCCAGGCAGCAGTTTGTAACGCTCAGCCGTTGTCTCAGTGGTTGTTGCCTGATGAGTATTTACCAAGCCAAACCCCAGGGAAAGAAATCATGTTACATCCATCAGTCACACGAGCTACACGCCCCAGTAAATACAAGTCTTCACCGTTTGTGACAGATTTTGGTATATATCTACTTTTTAATTTACTTTTTTGTTTTTTGAAAACGCAACTGTTAATGATTAAAGACCAAATACACAGGTAGTAGTTCGGGCAAGAATCATGTACATGGGTTTGATAAAAAATATTCATTCTAGATAGATCCCATTACTGGTCCACTTGATGTACAGATGGTGAATGAATACCGTACTTGGCTCCGAAACGGTCTGCTCGTGAGGCACGATAGCAAGTATGTGTTTTTCTCCCAGTTTTACATATAGTGATTCCACACGATTTTTGTGAATAAGTTGATGTATTTGGTTTTTTTGTTGCTGCAGAAAGAACAACGAAGACCATTACAAAAAAAAAATGGCAGTTTTTGACAATGTAGTCAAATACAATTTTGGCATCACAACTGTCAATGATAAGAACTGGTTTTACCTGTTATCGATGGATGGTCAACTTTGGAATGACGAGGTGATTTTTATCAGCAATGATTTTTAGCTGCTGTGTATTTGTTAAATACAGAGATGGATGTATTTGCAGGACATTCAGTCTGCTGTGTTTTTGTAAAATACACAGATGTTCTGAAATCCACATTTTTGCTACTACATAGTTATTTGACTGTGAACTAATTTATGTATTTTTTAACAATTCCAGCACATTGACGTCATTTTCTATTACTTTCGGAAGAAAGGAAAGTACGATAAAAGGAACAATTTCAGCTTCACCACTGTTGACTGCCTATTCAAGCAGAGAATTGATGTGGTCCACCACGCATATCGTAATGTTGAAACACAGACAAATGTCGCAAATGAAGAGCAAGTATTGATTGAGTACGTTAAGGGTCACAGACTTATTGCCAATGTCCCGTGGCATACCGTTGACAACGTGCTAATACCGGTGAATATACAAGAAGAAAATCATTGGTTATTGGTACTCCTTTCATTCAAGGACAGGTATTTTTATTGATGAATTAAATATTTATCCTTAGTTTTTCATTCATTAATTGACCACTGAATTCTTCTTCCTTTTTTTTTAAATGTACAGGCGTCTGTATGTTTACAACTCGTATCAATCAGCCGGGCACAATGCAGTTGTTAGGAATGAAATAAAAAAGCTTGCTACACTGCTGCCACATTTCCTACATCTGGCTGGATTCTATGTAAATAAAAAAAGCATAGATTTGGTGAAAGACCCAGCGTATGCGGATAAGGGACAAATCGATATCCTTGAAGTTGTCTATGTTGATAATCTTCCGCATCAAACTGCTGGTAGCATGTAAGTTGTAGACATACATTTTAAAAAATATCATAGAGTATCAAATACATGATATATCATATCAATTTATTATTCTTCTAAAATACATGAGTTGTTTGAACTTGAGTTACCTTATTTAGAACTTGAAACATGTATTTTCTAATACAAGTTCTTAACTTTTTTTTTTTTGTTTTTGTTTTTAGGGACTGTGGTGTTTTTGTGGCAGCGTATGCTGAGTATTTGACATCGGGTGAAAGGATTCCAGATGTCATTGATGCACACATGCAGCGTATGAGATACGGTGCACTCTTATGGGACTACGCTGAAGGCAAGGTTGCTGACAATACAGAGAGTGATAATGAAGTTCCACAAAGACCGATTAGGCCAGCAATCGATTACGACACAGTAGATGCAATTGATGTTTGATAAATACTATTCATGCATTCGATGTTTTTGGTCCTTTTTTCATTATAGCAAACAATCTGATGCTTTTTAGATGTATTTTGACTAATGTTGGATAATTATCATTTAACCAAAGAAATCTCAGTGGCTTTATGTTACATCTGTTTGATGTACTTAGTTCCATATATTGTCAAATAAATCTGAAGTTTGGAAAAAATACAGTAAAATGCGACATCATGAATATGTATGTTTAAATCCCCAGGTTCACAAAATATGTATGTTTAAATCCACAGGTTCACAAAATATGTATGTTTTAGATATATTTTAGGTTAATAAACACATCTTGCGTATTTGATATGGCCAGCACAACTATATGATTTCAATTAAAAAAAAAAATCAAATAAACCATCTTCATCAATTACGGAAACAATACGTATGTTTTTATACCACATATGTTGTGCTACGAGGTTGAATAGACAACACCATTTTCATACCGGAGCATGATTTGCCTTTTTTTTTGTGTTAAAAATACATGAACATCACCGTGTAATTTCAAAAATCAGTATCACAAAAACCATGTATGTTCTATTACTGTTTATACCATTTTTCAGAAGGCCAATAAATACATAATTTTAAGTTGACATTACCAGCACAACTACGATCCTCCAATCCAAAAAATTTCGAAAATAAAAACAACTTTATCATTTTTACAGATATAATATGTATGTTATTTTACCAAGTACGCATTATTTTTTGATGTTGAAAAAACACCATACGTATCGTGAAAAAAAATTCTATTAAGGTCACTTTGAATGGGACATTCATTTCATTGCAAAAATATCTATAATACTACGACAAGTGTCAATGGAAGTTTTTGACACAAGTGTTCAAATACTTAAATAACCAATCTATCTTTGGTAAAAAAGTTAAATGGATAGGAACACAAGAAAAATTCACTTCCTCAGAGGCTCAAAACTACATGAACGTTTGTTGTGCCCAACTTGTCCACAAGTACTGCAAGCATGTCTGCCCTTTCCAAACAACAATTCATTTAAAGGCTTATCACGCCTCTTCTTTGGCCTACCAGGCGGTCTCTTGTATCTTGGGGGCAAAACCACATCCTCCAAGATGTGGTTGGGAATGTTCCATTCACGCTCGTCGGGTAGAGGATCCACAGGTACATCATATGTCTTCAACACGGTCGCCGGTTTGAACAAATCAGAGCAATAATCCTCAGCAACCAGATTTTTCTTTTTAATGACAGCCCATGCATGCGGGCAGGGGATTTCATCTAGTTGAAACATACGACAACTGCAAGTTTTGCTATTCAAATTAAGAATGAATCGTCGTCCTGCATCATGTACTGTGTACACGAATTCTGTTGACGGTTCTACCTGAAAAAATAAAATTACATGTATTTGTTATTGAAACATTAAGATTTTTTAAAATAAATGAACAAATAATTAAACAAATACATATCATTTTTCAAAGGTAGTCATATAATTTACATTAACACTAACTGTAAATGGATTCCAAATACACAAATGTATAATGTGTACAAACACCAGATTAGTACAAGTACAAGTTTGTCAAATAAATTATAACACGCATTTAAATGAAACATACCGTCATTCGTAGACATAGATACTCGTTGATTGATAGCATTTCCTGAAACTTTTTACCGAGTGTAGTGAATGTGTATGTTCCATTTCTCCGGTTATTGTAATTCCATCTCCCAAACATCCTTCTAACTTCTTCGAGAAAGTCATATATAGGCAGTTCTCTTGCTGCTAGAAGATGTCGGTTAGTGCACTCTGCTATGTTAGAAGTCATTGTCCACCCTCGGTTAACAGATGCATACAATCTAGCCCACTTTTCTCTACCAGCAGATTCCAAATACTCTGTCACACGCATATCTACCTTTTGAACCTTTCCCATTAACTCATCGAAATCATCCTGCGTGTATGCTTTTGCCATGGAATAAAAAACAGGACTCAGCACATCATGGCTCTTCTTGTATTTTTTACATACATTACCCCACAAATGCCAAATACATGCATAATGTGCAACTTCTGGATAAATTCGACAAACAACCTTGTTTATACTTTCATGCCTATCTGATACGATACACATATTCTCTCTGATTCCATATGATTCTCTGAAACGCTCAAAAAATCACGTCCATGATCTGTCATTCTCGGAATCAATCACACCATATGCTAAGAGAAGTATGTTGCCTGGAGATACAGTTAAGAAGAAAAAATATATAATATAATACATTTTGTATTTGTCCAAAACATATAAAATATATATTGATGGATTGACGCGGCAAATTCAAGGTGAGGTGCCATGGTGTATGCTTTTCGCGGATGACATAGTCCTGATCGATGAGACTCGTAGCGGAGTTAACGCTAAGCTGGAGGATTGGAGACAAACTCTGGAGTCTAAAGGGTTTAAGCTGAGTAGGACCAAGACAGAGTACTTAGAGTGTAAGTTTAGTGAAGCACCTCAGGAGGCCGGCTTGGAAGTGAGGCTTGGTACCCAAGTCATCCAGAAGAAAAGTAGTTTCAAGTATCTTGGGTCTATTATGCAAGGCAGCGGGGAGATTGACGATGATGTCACACATCGTATTGGGGCAGGGTGGATGAAATGGAGGCTTGCTTCCGGAGTGCTATGTGACAAGAAGGTGCCACCACAACTTAAGGGAAAGTTCTACAAAGTGGTGGTTAGACCGACTATGTTGTATGGGGCGGAGTGTTGGCCAGTTAAGGTTTCTCACGTTCAAAAGATGAAAGTTGCTGAGATGAGAATGTTGAGATGGATGTGTGGCCACACTAGGAGTGACAGGATTAGGAATGAGGATATTCGGGACAAGGTGGGAGTGGCCTCGGTGGAAGACAAGATGCGAGAAGCGAGATTGAGATGGTTTGGGCATGTGAAGAGGAGAGACACGGATGCCCCAGTGCGGAGGTGTGAGAGGTTGGCCATGGATTGTTTCAGACGAGGTAGGGGTAGGCCAAAGAAGTATTGGGGAGAGGTAATTAGACACGACATGGCGCAGTTACAGCTTACCGAGGACATGACCTTAGATAGGAGGGTTTGGAGGACCCATATTAGGGTAGAAGGCTAGTAGATAGTCTCATTACCCTGCCTTATTAATAGTCGCATTATCGTAGTATAATTTCTTGTGCTCTAATTTATGCTATTATGCTATTATCTGTTATTTCCTGTGCTTTGATTATTCTATGTTATCTGTGTCGCTTGCGTTACTTCATTTCCATATCGCTTTGAATCTCTTAGCCGTATCTGACCTCTTGTTATGTTTTTATTGAGTCGAGGGTCTCTCGGAAACAGCCATCCTACCTTGGTAGGAGTAAGGTCTGCGTACACTCTACCCTCCCCAGACCCCACGTTGTGGGATTTCACTGGGTTGTTGTTGTTGTTGTTGTATTTTTTTTACAAACCTGCACCGTCTAATGTGCTTGCCGAGACAAATGTTCCATTGTATGGTGTTTTTAAGTGGCTTCCATCAACCACCACAATTGGCCGACAATAATCAAAGCCTTTGATAAATGCATATAGTGCTATAAAAACATACAGAAATTCATTTTCACGGGTTTTACGCATTCTGATATGTGAACCCGGATAAGTCTTATCCAAAATGTATAAATATCCAGGTAGTCTTTTATAAGAATCAGTCGGTTCACCCATTAAATCGTTCATCGCCCTTTCTTTGGCCCGCCAAGCAACCATGTACGACACATCCATTCCGAAATCATTTTTGACGTCCTCCGCAATGTCTTTAGGCGTATATTTCCTCTTATGATTTGATATTTTTGGTTTGACAATCCCACTTATCAACCGACTTGTAGCTTGGCATTGGGAATAAACCTTTTCCTTCAATGGACATGTATGTTTGTCTTGAAACTCCCTAACTCTAAACATTCCTGACTTACCGACACTTGACGCCCTGAATTTCCAACCACACTCTCCTGATACGCACACAAGAGTGTAGCTACAACAAAAAAACAAGAGAAATAAATAAATAAATAAATAAAAAACATATTAATGTAAAATGCATCAGTAATGTATTTATTCTTGTTTTATTAATACAAAGGACAGATGAGTAACTTTACCATATGTAAATAAGTTAATCAAATGCAAATCAGACCAAATACATTATGTATGAATACAAATACATACAAATCAGTATTGATTCTACTTTATAATAAACATACACATGCTGAGAAATACCTCCACTGGTACAAATTAACAAACATACACTGTCACGGTTCAAATACATAACAACGCACAGTTGCAAAATACATAAACAAATGCACATTTAGTACCTTATTGCATTGCTCCTTTCTGTCCGATAGTTGAACCTATTCGTAATTGCATAATTCACCATCACAAATTTTAATGTATCTTTATCCGTGTATACTTGATCGACGGCAACTACTTTTTGGTTCTTGTCATCAATAACCATACCATTGTTGTTTTCGAATAACAAATCAGCCTTTCCACAACTTGATGATGCAAAATCATGGGAACCAACTGTTTGATTCGTGTATCCGATTTGCAAATAATCACCTTCAACACAACTCTCATCCGATATACATATCTCCATGCTTCTATCAGTTGTAATGATACATAATGGGTACATTGGTAATGCTTTGTTCTCTTTCTTCAGTTCCACATACACCCTAACACCCATGTCATTGTGAATTTCCATTGGAATACAATCACCTTCAACCATGTATTTTATGCTTATGTTTTTCATTTTCGTGTCCAAATTCAATTGTGTTGCAACTGCTTGTAACAATTCCTCATACGTCGAATACTCCTTGAAGGTCACAACATCTATTTTGTAATTGACGTATTTATTCTCGTCGTTCCAAATACCAGAGTGTCTAATCAACGAGGTTATATTGGCCATTTTATAAAAAAAAAAAAAATCGTTGAATCACCGTGTCAACATAAAACTTGTAATATGTATGCCCTACATAAGATTCACGTTCAAAATTAAATAATTTATACAAATTAGAATTACTCACTAATAATTCTAATATAACATACACATATTGGATTACACTCAATAACCATACCCTTGTTGACAAATTCATAGTATAGCATAAACTGATATGAAAAATAGTTGACAAATACATAGTTTATATAGTTCAGATATACATAATTCAGAAATACATAGTTTAGACAGTTCATAAATACATAATTTGGATATTATAAAAATATATAGTAAACACGGTTAAGTTAACAGTGTACAGAAATACATGGTTAAGATATTGAATTGCAGTTCAGAAATACATAGTTTAGATTGAGGAACAACAAAGATATGAACTGGATCTTCGGAAAGTTATTCCTGAACACTTCGCAAAATAAATTGGAACGTGTAAAAGAGCAAAACATATTGGATTATAAGATACATATATTTTGACACTTCAGAAATACTTAGTTTTAGCATAAATTGCTACTTATATACATGGTAGTTCAGAAAAACATAGTTTAGCTTCTGAAAAATAAAAGATATGAACTGGATCCTTTTTTTTGGGTTCCTAACCATTCATGTACATTAACATACTTTCAAACGAAATTTTCAAACGCATTATTCATTCATTGACACGCTTACAATGAGATTACCTCATTATTTTCGAATATCAGTGATGAAGATAGAAAAAAAAATCAGAAGAACAAAACAACTCTCACATTAGGATCCAAGACAAAAATTGAAATCACATATATACAAATTGAATAGACGAAATTTTGTGAAATGAAAAAAGGTGTGTTTGCACGAAATACCTGATGATTTGACGTTTTTGTGTTTGTTACTGTAATTTCAGATGTGTTGAAGATTTTAATTTGAAATTTGAATTTTTTTACGTTTTTGACTGTTTAAGAATGACTGGAAGAAGAGATACGTGTAAGGAAAGGGAATATTACAGCTTTTTTTGTGGAAAGGAAGGTAAAAAATATATTGATTTGTCATTTAATATCACCACGTTTAGAGGCTAAAATAAAGGAAGTTGTTCCCTTTTTACCGTATGCTGATGTATTTGTTGACAAAAAATACATCCGAAAACATACACAAATCAGCTGATTTTTAGCTATGAATGGTAATATTAAAAAGGGTAGTTACAAATGGTAGGAAGCTACAATAAGGTAGTCATTTGAGAAATTTTGCCTTTTTTTTTTTTTTTTTAATTTATAAGGGATAGTTTTTAAAATTTAATAGGTAATCAAAATAATAATTTCAAGTCTTTATAAAAAGTATGAATAATTGTATTTTTTTGAACTTCAAAGTTCCAACGGGTATTTTTTTTTTTTACTTTTAACGACTATTTTTTTGAATAAGTTTTTTAAATTTAATAGCTATTCTTAAATATAATTTCAAGTTGTTATAAAAAGTATGAAGAATTGTATTTTTTTTTAACTTCAAAGTTCCAACATTTTTTTTTTACACTTTTAACGACTATTTTTTTGAATTTCTAAGAGGTAGTTTTTTAAATTTAATAGATATTCTTAAATATAATTTCAAATCTTTATAAAAGGTATGAAGAATTGTTTAATATGTATAGTAGTTATGAAAAGAAAAATAATTTCAAGTAAGAACTTTAATTTTATTTATGCAATAATTAAAGATTAACTCTAATACAAGAAGAGCATCTAATCTACACAGCCACCTTCTAGGAAGGATTCTGTTTCAATTAAGCCTCTAAGTTATCACAAGATCAACTAGGCCTAAAACTTGTACGGTTGTATATAGAGTTTTTCCAAATTTTTTATTGCTTCCATTGGACTCATTTCTGGAATTGGCATTATTGCTTGACGGTCCGTAAGCTCCACACCATCTTCGTTGTTTGTGTTGACTATCTTATCATATTCTTCTTCTTCTTGACGAGTTAATTTTGATAGCCCATAATTTCTTCTTTCTGCGTTGATCCAATCTCTGAATAAGACAGAAATCTCCAAGTTATCTTCTGCCAGTGAATGCCTGCGGTCTGCGAGTTGAAATCTTGCTGCGCTAAAAGCTGCCTCCGAAGCTACTGATGATGCTTGAATAGCAATGATATCTCGAGCCATCTTTCATAGTAGTGGCCATTGACTTGCACACAACCTCCACCATCCTAAAAGATCATCATTGTCATTCTCGTCCGTATAAGAATTAAGTCTCTGTGAAAGATAATGATCAAGATCACTTTCATCAGAAGTAGAACCAATACCAATATAATCACCATCCATTTCACTATCAAATTTTCGATTGCCTAATGTAGGCCTCCTTTTTTGTGAAGCTCGTATAATTTCATTTCTTTCAAAAGATTTATATCTATCATAAAGAAATCTAAAACTAGGATATATGCTATTTTCACATTCTTCACGACTTGGTCCTTCTCTTGTTTCATCAATATCTAAATTTATATAAATTTTTCGAACAAGTCCCTTAGCACCTTGTAATTTTAAAGCCGGATCTAACACACAAGCAATTAAATATATTTCGGGAATAGGGAAAAAAATAATTTTTAAATTTCACAACCATTTCATCAATTGCCTCAGTATAACTATCTATTTTCCTATATTTTGCAAATAATTTTGTTAGTCCACAAATATAAAATAACATTTGTACAATAGTAGGATAATATACTCCGGAAAATTATTTTGTTGCAATATAAAAAATTTCTAAGAAAATAATAAGCTTAAGAATTTCATCCGAGACATCTTCTTTTATTTGATCGGAAAGATCATAATGATGTGCATTAAAAACATTTTGAAGGGGTTTTCTATGTTCATGAGCAACTAATAGCATTTCATATGTGCTATTCCACCTAGTACAAACTTCTCTCGTAACCTTTCTAACAAGCAATTTTCCTATAAGATAGGATTTTTTAAATTCATTAATTCTACTAGCTTTATGAGCAACAAAAATATATTGGCAAGCATATCTTATTTTCTTAAAACTTCTACTAAATAAATCAAGACCATCCTTTACAACTAGATTAAAAACATGGCATGCACATCTAGTATGGAAAATATTAACATAAATTGGACAAATTCTAACAGCCAACATATCTTTAGTCATTGAAGAAGCATTATCAAATGTGACAGTAAAAACTTTATCTAGAAGAGCATATAATTGCAAAACTCCTTGAACATTTGAGCTATATAAGAACCGGTTTTTTTCTCATCAACATATTTATAACCAAGTATACGTTTTTGCAAATGCCAGTTATGATCAATCCAATCTACTGTAACACATAAATAATCATTGCCATTAACACTATGGCCTATATCAGAAGTGATAGACACTCTAGTATCTAAGTGATAAAACATGCAACACATATACTGTCAATAATCACCTTGAAATTTAAAAACGTCTGGTCTAACAGTGGATCTAGGAATTTCTTTACAACCAGGGTTATACATAGCTTGAATATAATGCACAAAACCAGGGTTAGACGGAAAACTAAAAGGTAAGCCACAGACCGCGACCATTTTAGCTAGTTCTTCGCGGTCTCTATCTGTATTATATGCAATTTGTGTGATAGCAGGATTAGCAACATTTAAAGTTTGTTGGACCATATTAGAACCCCCAGTGGATCCACCAGGAGCGACACCAGTAGAGGCGCCGCTAGGATCATCCACCTTAAGACCCGCTTCCGCTAGAGCTACAAAAAATGGTCTTCCAACATACTTTCTCAAGTGTCTCGCTAAACCACCTGTCCCACCTTTCCCTCCACTGGATCCGTGATTAAAGAATGATTTACATTTATGACATTGTGCAAGTGCATTTTCTTTATCATAAGTCATGAATTTCCAACAAGGACTTTGTCTAGGACGGTCCACCTTAGTCTTACTCCGAGTAGGAGGTTTAGAGGGAAGGCCAGCTCTAGACTGAGATGGTGTCTGCGTTGGAGCTTTGGTAACAGGACTAGTTAGTGTGTCTTCTAAATCTAGTTCCTCTCCTTCTTCTAATTCATCATTTTCATATTCATCTAAATCAATATTACCATAACTCGTTCATTAGCCTCATTTTCTAATTCACGATCTACACCTCTAGATTCATTAGGAAAAACATCAATAAATCGGGGGATTTTGAAAATCAATTTCATCAACATGAGTAAAATCTTCTGTATTTTTTCTAACAATAGGTCTAACTTTCTGTTTAACGGAACTACCACGTTTAGGCTCACTACTATTACCACCACCAATATGCGCACTAACATAATTCTTCATTTGAGACAATTTTTTGGAAGCCATAATATATAATATTTTAAAAAATAAATAAAATAAAGTATGACAATTAATTCAAATAAAAAACGCAAATTAAATGCAAGAATTAAATAAATAAGGGATGGAACGATTGTACCAAACATCTGCGTAAAAGCCGACGTAACATGTTGAGATTGAAACTTGAAATTGAAGCTTCAAAGTTGCTCAAAAATCCAAATCTTCCACAATTCACAACAACACTTGAAGATAATAACAATATTAGAGAGAGATTGAAAGAATTGTGTAAAAAAATGAATTAGAATGGGAGTATTTATGGTTTAGAATTCGAGTTAGAGTGTATTTAATAAAACTTTGGGGGGAATTAAAGTTTGGGGGGGGGGGGGGGGGGGGGCTGATTTGGGGTTAGGGGAGGGGTGGGAAACGACTCTATAGCAGTTGGGAAAGGGGACTGTTAGGGGAGGGAGCAGTTGGGGTGGGCCCCCTCAACGGCTAGAAATTAAAAAAAAATAAAAATCGCTAGACAGATTTTGGATCGGGCGGCACCGGTCAAGCGCGACGGACTGGGCCGGGACCAAGCGGGATTTTTGGGCTGGACCGTCCCGTCCTCCCATCCCCATCCCTCCAAGCCAGTCCCCCTAAAATGTAGTGGGCCGAGATGGGTCCGGGCCGGAAGCGGGACGGGATGGGTCGGACCGGTCCCCCATGACACCCTTAGCCCCATCAGGCATAATTTTGCAAGCAAACTATTTTCGATTGGGCAGAGTTTGTACGCAACCTTTGCTTAACAATTTTTTGTTTAATTTTCGCCTGAATAGGGGTTCGAACCCGAAACTTTTAAATTTTAGGCGAAAGACAAAAGTTAAGTACTGTCATCTTGATTGACAAAAATTAAAGACCACCTCAAAATAAGGGCATTACTGCGAATTGTCCATTTTCTTTTACTATGTTGAAATTTTATAAAAGTTAGGCCTTAAAGCTTAATTTTTGCCCGAATATATCTAATTTTGCTACGAAACTCCATTTTATTAATTTTTTTTTTTTTTAGTGTTCTGGATTCGAAGAAACTGAGGAATGCAAAATGTAAAAGACCAGCAGGGCAAAAATTAAGACCACCACCGAATAAGGACCCCATCTGCTTCACATACCCAAAACAAGTCGGCTTCTTCCTTAACAAGTCCAACAATTTTAAAGTAGAAGAACAATGGGTAAGAAATCATCATCATCATCAAGAAAGAAAGGAGTTGGTGGTTCAATTACACTAAGACAAGAATTAGGTGGCATTGGGAAGAAGAAACAAACCCATGTTAATCCTAAATCAATGCTCAAATTGGAACATATTAAGAATCTTGCTACTTGGGCTAGTGGAGAAGCTTCCATACCTTCACTCGCTGCATTTTTTGGGCAGAGATTAGCTGCATCAACTGAGTTATTGGGTGTTCCTCCAGACCCTTCATTGTTTACTTGTCAAAGGTTTGACCTTTTTAAATTTTTTGGTTATATCTTTCTTGAATTCGTGTATACAGTCTTTTTAATTTTGTGATGGCTTGTATTGGTTCAATATGATGCAAGTGTTAAATGAATTTAAGTGTAATAGCAATGTAAGTAACAACAACATCATACCTAGTGTAAACCTACAAGTGGGGTCTGGGTAGGGTGGGATGTCTGCGGACATTACCCCTACTTTTGTTGGGGTAGAGAGGCTGTTTCCGGTAGACCCTCGGCACATCAAAGTACCAAAGACAAGTTAAAGGGAAAAAAAAATTGACGATAAAGTGGCAAGATAAAAACAACCAATAAAGCAACAAGTAACAAATAAAACGAAGTAAAAGATACTATGCAAGTACTAAATAGCAATATTACTGCTACGGATGATAGCGAGGTAAGGATTGAAATTTTGAATTATGTGTAAGAAATCATCAAAAAAGAAAGGGGTTGGTACAACACCTGGTTCAATTACATTAAGAGAAGAGTTAGTTGGAATTGGGAAGAAGAAACAAGCCATGTTAACGTTGAACACAAACACAACAATCTGTGAAGCTTTTTAATGAATTAACACTCAAAGGCAAAATATCTGGAAAAAAAAAAGACGGGGACAAACAAAAGCTAATAAATTAACTTAGCAGTTGCATATATTTAAGATACATGATGGCCTTTTATATAGGCATCCAAACGTGCTACTTGGTTACTAACACAACAACCTACTAACCATAAAACTAGGAAACTTCCACTAACCACTAGGCACTAAGACTAATAGTGGTATTACATGCTGAGGAACATGTAACTGCGCAGTAATTAATTACTAACAGGGAAACATTAGACTAACCACTAAAGACTCTACTATTAAGTACTAAATTAAATAACAAGGAGCTGGAGTTGGTCTCCATATTAGCATTTAAAGTTGACTACTAGAAAACAAGAAATTAGCGACGGACAAAATTTCGTAGCTAAACTGTAAAAATCCCATGCTAATCTCATTTAGCTACGGATTAGCGACGGATTATAAAAAATTCTAATAAGCGAGGAGCTATTTAGCGACGATTAGCTAGGGATTACCGAAAAATTCCATAGCTAATTCCATGTTCTCTTGTAGTGGGTAATGTACCTCCACATGCTAGTCCTAGCGTGAAACATTGGATTCTCCGCCAAGCGTATCGCCGACTGGTTGTCACAATATAACGGAATTGCATACTCCATTGGCTGATGCAAATCCTTCAGCAACTTTATAATCCAAGTACTTTCTTGAGCTGCCATTGCCGCTGCTCGGTATACCGCTTCTGTCGTTGACAACGACACAGTTGGTTGCCTCTTGCTGCACCATGAAATTGCTCCAGACCCAAGCATAAAGACATATCCAGTAGTCGATCGTCGGGTATCATGATCACCTGCATAGTCAGCATCACAGTAGCCAACTAACTTACAATCTCCACCTTTCTTGTATATAATACCATATCCAAATGTACCCTCGATATATCTCAAAATCCTTTGAACTGCTTCTAAATGAGGTTTCTTTGGATTTTGCATGTATCGACTCATCACACCAACTACGTAAGAGATGTTGGGTCTTGTTAAAGTTAAGTAGATCAAACTACCCACCAATTGTCGATACATTGTTGCATCTTCCAGGTCGTTCCCATCATGAGCACACATCTTAGCATTTGGCTCCAGCGGTGTTGATATTGGTTTGCAATTAAACATCCCAAACTTCTTCAACAGATCTTTGGAATATTTTTTCTGATGCAAATAAATTCCTTCTTCACTACGATCAACCTCCAAGCCAAGAAAATGGTTGAGCTGTCCGAGTTCCTTCATCTGGAAGCGTACTGACAAATTCTCCTTTGTACGGAGAATTTCTTCTTCACAATCTCCTGTTAGAATTAGATCATCCACATATACTAGCACAGTAGCTAGTTGTCTGCCAACAACTTTCACAAACAGGCTGGAATCTGCTGGTGTTATTGAATAACCACTATGAGTAAGAAATTCAGCAATCTTACCATACCATGCCCTTGGCGCTTGCTTTAATCCATAGAGTGCCTTTCGAAGCTTACACACATACTCGGGATGATCTTGACTCTGAAAACCCATCGGTTGACACATGTAAATCTCCTTATCCAACTCTCCATGCAGAAATGCATTTTTTACGTCCATTTGCCACAGGTTCCAATCCTTGCTCGCTGCAAGTGCAAGTAGGACCCGAACAGTTGTAAGATTTGCCACTGACTAAACGTTTCATCATACTCTAGTCCATATTGCTGAGAAAAACCCCGAGCTACAAGACGAGCTTTGTACCTTTCAATTGATCCATCTGTGTGACGCTTTATCTAGTAAACCCATTTACACGAAATAGGTTTGACATCCTTCGTCTTTGTCACTAGCTCCCAAGTTTGATTTCGTTCTAGCGCATCGATTTCCTCCTCCATAGCTTTAATCCACTTCGAATTTTGAAACGCTTCCTCAAAAGTTTCTGGTTCTTTTTCATTTATTTCTTCTGCTATGGCAGCATCGGCATACTTGGGATTTTGCTTTCTGGTTCTTGTTGACCTTCTAAGTGGAGGTGGTGCACTTTATCCACATTGCTTGCCTTCTTCTGGTTGTTGGTACAAACCAGTTTGCCAAGGATTTTGAGTCACGCCTTCTTCAACATTATCTTCAATAGCTGCACCTTCAACTTCACCTAGACTCAACTGGATCTGGGATGAGTCCACCACACCTTTGAAAACATCGGAATCTGGTAACACTTCATTATCCGAAGACCACCATGAAGAAGCTTCATCAAACACCACATTCCGAGAAGTATAACACTTCCGTGTTGTTGGATCACAACATCGCCACCCTTTTTTTTAATTGTCATATCCTACAAAGATACACCTAATAGCCTTCTTGTCCATCTTGCTATGTAAGTGATCAGGTACAAACACATAGCATACACATCCAAAAACTTTGAAATAACTAACAGTAGGCTTCATGCTCCATAATTTTTCAAAAGGTGATAGGAAACATAACCTTGGCTGAGGGAGCCTATTGATCACAAATGCAGCCATTCTCATTGCTTCTGCCCAAAATCGTCCAGCAACATTTTTGGCGTGAAGCATATTACAACATGTTTCAGCTAAGTGTCGGTTCTTCCTTTCTGCCACTCCATTTTGTTGTGGTGTACTTGAGCATGTGAACTGATGGCATATTCTGCACACCCGAAGTGAGAATACATCTGAAATGTACTCTCCCCCGTTGTCGGTGCGTAGACAACGAACTCTTCTGCCCACCTCTGCTTCCGCTTCCTCCTTGAACTCTTTAAATTTTGAAAGAGTTTCAGACTTCTCCTTCATAAAATAAACCCACACGTACCTGGAGAAATCGTAAATAAAGGTCACCATGTATCTCATCCCACTAATGGAGGCTTGCTTAACATCAGAATGGATCAACTCTTGTGGTACTTTTGCTTTAAATTTGGACTCTTCGTACGGTAGCTGGTGAGCTTTTCCATATTGACAGCCTGTACATATAATATCTGATCTTACTTCAATGTGGGGAAGTCCTTTAACCATTGACTGCTTCATCATTACATCAAGCTTGGAATAACTGACATGACTTAGCGCATGTGCCATATATCTGCAGTCTCATTTCTCCTTGCCTTTTCTACATATGCAGTCTCCGCTGATAGCACGTAGACCGACTGTAATCTTTGTCCCTTCATCATCGGCTCTTCTATAACATCGAGGTCGCGATATACCTTCACATCTTGTGGACCAAACAATACAAAATGTCCAGAAGATGTTAATTGTGCTACCGAAAGTAGATTATTCTTCATACCTGGGACATGATAGACATTTTGAAGCGGCAGTTCTTCATTAGACTGGGGAGAGACAATTGTACTACCTACATGAGCTATCGGTAACTTCGAGTTGTTGGCTGTCACCACCACTCTGTTTCCTTTGTACTCCGACAAATTTTGCAACTTTTCCATGTCACCTGTCGTGTGATTTGAGCAACCAGAATCAACAATCCAATCTTTTTCATAATCAAGTTGACTGGATGTTATAGTTTTAAATGTTAGGTCCTCATCTTCTGCCGCAAAGAAAGCCTCAGCATCCCACTCTTCTTCAACCTTGGAAGTGGCAGCATTATTTCCAGTCTTTTTCTTTGACCTACAATCTTTGGCCATATGTCCCTTCTTCTCGCAATTGTAGCATTTCCCTTCAAACCTTTTGCCCCGGCTATGACTCTTCGAACCACCCCTTCCACGAGTGCTTCATTTGCCTTGACGACCTCCCATCTCGTCATTGTTCTTCTTAGATCCACTGGGACCATGCTGCTTGAAATTCCAGCTTCCTTTATTGGCATAGAGTGCTTCCTCTTGACCCTTCAGTGAAGCTATTCCCATTTGCTTTGCCAAGGCTTCTTGACCTGCTAGCAAATTCTCGAATTCTACAAGTGAGGGCTGATTTTGCCACCCTTGTACAGCAGCAATGAAGCCTCTATATTCAGGCTTCAGACCATGGATGATGATCCGCTTCATCCTCGTCTCTCCGATTGGATCTTACTCTGACATAGCATCTTAACCTTATGAAAGTATTGTGCAATTGTCATCTTGCCTTGTTCTGCAGTTACAATAGCTTGGCGAATGTATCCCAAGCTTGCTTTGGGGTGATGGCGTCTTTTATGTGCTCTAGCACATCCTCTTCGGCCGTGGTCTTCAAAGCGAACATAGCCTTTCCCGCTTTTATTTTCCATTTCAGCAACATGCCATTTGCATCTTCTGCTGCTGGTTGTGTCACCTCACTGCCGTTGACAACCTCCCACAGATCTTGCCCTTGCATGTAAGACATTATGCAAGTTGACCATGTACTGTAGTTGCGGTTGTTGAGCTTTTTCATTCCGCCGACAGCTTGTAGGTCCGTCATCGTGTCGACAATAAAAATCTCAAAAAAAAAAAAAAACTGCAGTAAATGATTTCCCACAGAAGAACCTTGCTCTTGATACCACATTGTTGAACATAGACACAACAATCTGGGAAGCTTTTTAATGAATTAACACTAGAGGCAAAATATCTGGAAAAAAAAAAGACGGGGACAAACAAAAGCTAATAAATTAACTTAGCAGTTGCATATATTTAAGATACATGATGACCTTTTATATAGGCATCCAAACGTGCTACTTGGTTAATAACACAACAACCTACTAACCATATAACTAGGAAACTTCCACTAACCACTAGGCACTAAGACTAATAGTGGTAATACATGCTAAGGAACATGTAACTGCACAGTAATTAATTACTAACAGGGAAACATTAGACTAACAACTAAAGACTCTACAGTTAAGCACTAAATTAAATAACAAGGAGCTGGAGTTGGTCTTTTAACATTTAATCCAAAATCAATGCTCAAATTGGAGCATATAAAGAACTTGCTACTTGGACCAGTGGAGAAGCTTCCATACCTTCACTTGGTGCATTCTTTAGTCAGAGATTAGCAGCATCAGCTGAGTTATTGGGTGTTCCTCCTGACCCTTCATTATTTACTTGTCAAAGGTTTGACCCTTTTTTTTTTTTTTTGGATTATATCTCAATGACTTTTAACTTCTTGCCTAAAAATTTGATATTGGTTCAATATGATGGAAGTGTTATATGAATTGAAGTGTGATGGCGATGTAACTATTAGTTATAAATATCAAAAAGTGTTATTTGAATTGAGTTTCACAGCTACATGACTGAAGTTTGCATAAATTTGAGCTTTTTATTTATTTTAGGTTATGTCTCTCTTGCATTTATGGATGATTTTTAACTTCTTTTAATTTTGTGATGGCTTAAAAATTGGATGTTGGTTCAATATGATGGAAGTATTATGTCAATTGAAGTGTGATAGCATAGTAAGTATTGATTGAAAATATCATAAAGTGTTAGTATTTGAATTGTGTTTCGCAGCTACATGTTTGTGATACATTTGGTTTTTTTGATATGCTGATGGTTATGTGTGTATTTTTTCTTTGGTTCCCTCCTATGTTGGTCGGACTCTTAAAAAATGTCAACGGGTGCGTCTTGGATTCTCCAAAAGTAGTTATTTTGGGAGAATCCCACACAGGTGCGGCGTCCAAAGTGAAGAGTCCGCGCAACTTAGGTTCCCTCTATAGATCTGGTTATCTCTCTCTTGCATTTATGAATGACTTTTTGGATATTGGTTCAGTATGATGGAAGTGTTATATGAATTGAATTGTGATGGCGTCGTAAGTATTAAATAAAGATATCATAAAGTGTTATTTGAATTGAGTTTTGCAGCTACATGTTCTTTATACATGTGGGTGTTTATTTATTTTTTTTGATTTGCTGATGGTTGTATGTGTGTATTTTTTTCTTTGTTCCTGGGTTCTCTCCATAGCTCACAATCTGAAGAAGGTTAATTTTTGTCATGTGTAAGTTTGTGTTGCAAGAAACGGATTACTCTTGCTTGTAGCATTCTTTGTAAGCTCTATTTAGCTGAAAAAAAGATAATCTTGCTATGTTGAAGTTTCGTTTTGTTTATACTTTCATTTTTTTGTCAGCATTCTAAGTTAAAGCTTCGATTATGATATAGTTTTTTTAGCTTTCCCTCTTGTTTACTTGATAAACATTTGTCACGGCAATTTGAGGAGTTCAATGAGCTTTACGAATCATTATTTTGAATGTGGTGTCTTCTCTTTCATCACCCCCTTCACAACATAATTTCATAGCATTCACAACAACAGACTAACAAGTCCAGAAACTCGTTCTACGTCAGTAGCAAAAGACTCACTATTCCAAAACAATAAATTTTGAATACATTTAAATTTTACAATAGCTACACATTCCCTCTTCCAATCAAAGCATCTTTTGTTCCTTTCTAGCCATATGGTCCATGGCTCCATGCTATGCATAAGAGGACTGTCCTACAAAGCTTCTTTTGTCTCCTATCAATTCTTTGTGTTTGCCAAATATGGAGTAGCTCTCCAAAGTTTGATGGCAATACCCATTGAACTCCGAAAATGCAAAATAATATAGACCAAATCTGCCATGAAAAGCTACAATGTAGTAGCAAGTGATCCACCGATTCCCTAGCATTCTCACATAAAAAGCACCTACTGCGAAGATTAAATCCTATCTTCGGCAGCCTATCCTGCGTTAAACGTGCTCCGAGGGCAGCAAGCCAGCCAAAACAGGCCACTTGCGTTGGCACTTTAGTCTTCCATATCATTTTCCAAGGCCATTCTTTATCATATTCCACTGAAAGTTCTTGTAGTTGTCATAGCATACCTTAACAGTGAATGCTCCATCTTTACCTGCCATATATCATTGAGAATCTTCCTTGCAATCATCTAATGTCACATTCTGCATTTTCTGCAAAAAGGAGGCAGCTTCTGTCATTTCCCAGTCTAATGTCACATGTATGTATGTTTAGGAACCAACCCTTGCCACTTAAATACTAAGCTTTTATCTGTAACAGGATTCAAACCCGGGACGTGCTCCTAACCCACATATCATGAGCTACACTTTTACAACTAGCTCAAAGCCTGAGCTACACTCTTACAACTAGCTCAAAGCCTTGGGGGCAAGCCATAAGCAACTAGTCGGTAGCACTTATATGGTTTTTTGCTTTCATCCTGTTTTAAGCTTTAGCTAAATCTGCATGGATTTCTAGAGGTCGTACAAATAAATAAGATAGAATAGAAACCAAAAATAAAAAAGTGGTGTCATCTTTACCTAATTGGTATTTTCATCTCCGGGATTCAGAAAGATCACTCGTGTGCTTTTGGAGTACTTCACATTTATGTGGTATATAATATCCTTCGTACATAGCATCCTGAATACTTTCAAATTTTCAGAGCTATTTTTGAGCTTTGGTAACAGCTATATATGTCTGGAAAAGGCAAAATATATAAACCATCATCAAGAAGTAACTAACTCGTGAGCACTTTACAGTTGCTTTTACTTCTTCCTTTTGATTTCTCCTATTTTAAATCACAATGTATGTGTGGAGTTGATTTGTTCTGCTTAAAAAAATTATAATTACTTCGAATTTTTGCCACTTTCATGTTGAATGAGCCATTGTCGACTTTTCATCCCTTTTTGTAGGCTTGCATACTAACTTATATTTAATATTACGTAGGTGTGAATCTATCCTTCAGGCTGGCTACAGCTGTACAGCACGGATTGAGAAGAACAAAAGAAAGGCACGAAAGAAACGCAAGACATCTGGTATTCCCCCAAAGAACTGTGTTGTATATGAGTGCCATTTCTGCTCGCATCAGAATCTAAAGAGAGGAACCCCAAGAGGCTATGTGAAAACGCTATTTCCTGCCAAACCAAAAACTTCAAGAGTAGACCCTGCTAAATCAGCAACCCGAAAGTCTGAACAGTTGGATACATTAGGGGCCAGTATTGATAAGGCAAGAGTTAATCCTACTGAATCAGCAATGCGAAAGTGTGAACAGCTGGATCCATTAGTGGCTAATATTGGTAAGGTAGAAGTTGACCCTACTGAATCAGCAGTACAAAAGTCTGAACAATTCGAAGCTTCAGTGTCTAGTACCGATAAAGATAATAAGACAGATGTAGTAGTTTCATCTGAAATAGTTGGAGATGATCCTATGGCTAGTCCTGCAACTCCGCTGCCAACAGTACCAGTTATGTCTTTGCTGGACTCGAAGAGGAAGAAAAGAAATAGAACGGGGTCCAAGAAGAAAGTCGAACCTCAGGATGGTTCATCCACGACAGATGCTGAGAAAATTGTCGCAACATCCAGTAAGCGAAAGAAGAAGCCTTGGACTAGTTTGAAGGAAATTACTGAAAGTCAGAGTAGCAACAGCAGGAAGTTCTCCAACATATCTGTTCCATTTATTCTTTAATTGTAACAATTTTATCTGGTCCTGTGACATCCTGCAATATAAGTTTCTGCTCAAATCTTTACAATTAAGACTGAATGCACTTATCCCCCACCTTTAAACGAAAGGCAGAAAAGTCCCATTTCGAATTATTCAACAACAAATGGAGCACCGTTCATAGGATGAGTACTTTTAAACTACTTGTTATTTATAGTGTATATTTGAGCTAGTAATACTTTTATGGGTCGTTTTGTAGGAGATATTAGGGAAAACAATACATGTATTAGTTTTGATATTATTTAATCCATTGTTTAATAAGGGTTACAACCTAGGCACCTGGCAAGTAGGGTTGCTCAGGTGGTCAAACACCCCGACCTACAATCATAGGGTCGTGGGTTCGAGTCACCAAATGAGTACTAGCTCCAACAGAAGAGGATCAAAGTAGAGGGGAATATGAAAAAAAAAAAAAAATGTACCCTATTTAGTACTATTCATATTCTAATGCACCCGATTCAATCACTCCAGATAAACTACCCACCTCGCAGTGTCCTGCCTCCCCTTGAATGATCCGTGTGGCGGTTAGGCATCCTTAGACGAAAGAGTGGTCTTGCGCCTTTGCACGCTCGATCTCTCCCCCATACCACATGGCTCATTCTAACGAGGAGTAACCTCAATCCGTAGAAGCTGCATTTTCAAGGGCTGAGTGATTATGTCAGTCGATAAAAAATACACTCCACCAAACAATCCCTGACTCTTAAAACGCAATGCAAGACAAAATTAACTTGGTTAGAATAATTCATGAATATTTTTAGAAAAGATTTAAAAAATGTACAATCCAACATAAAATATTAAGCCACGTAGCCAATATACATAAGATTATACCTAGAGAAAATATTATACATAATATATAAATCTTATACAAAAGTGTATAATTTTATATAAAAGATGTTTAGCTAAACTGGGTAACAAACTCAAAATATGAACTAGATGGCCAAAATATTTTCTTAGTAGAAGTGTAATTTTCCCTTTTTAGCAGGATAATATTTTCTTAGTGGACGTGTAATTTTCCCTTTTTGGTATATTATATTATTGTCCTACGTGTCGCATGAAACATTTTTATAAAAGTGATGTGTCAAAAATTCAAATATAGCAGAATCTCCTCTTTTATTTTTTTTTGCTCTCGCAACAAACAAACAAACATCACCGATAGTAAACCAACAAAAAATGGGAAACCGGCGACTTGCAGTAACGGTAAGCGACGACGACGACGAAGATAACGTGCCGCTATCGCGTGTTACACGCGCCGCCTCTAACAACAACGAAGGTAACAACAACAAAACAGCGAATCAGAGAAAGCATAAGAAGCTTCGTCTCAACGAAGACGAAGAAGAAGAAGAAGAAGTGCCGAAGAAGAAGAAGAAGAGAAAAGTGATTGAAGATGATGAGAAGAATGAGGATGATGACGTGGAGGAGAGAGGTAGAGGGAAGAGGATGAAGAAACTGAAGAAAGTTGCCGAAGAAGAAGAAGAAGAGGAACCGGAAATGGAGGAGGAAGAGGAAGAAGAAGAAGAAGAAGAAGAACTGATGGAAGATGCTAAGCCTATTGGTGAGGTAACTAGGGTTACAGGTAAAGGTAAAGGGAGGAGAAACCACTATGAGTCCTTCGAGTACGACGGAAATCGCTATGAACTTGTAAGTTATTTCATTTCAATTGAAAAATGCTTCTGAATAACTTTAGGAAATTAAATTAATTGAAAATTTGTTGCTGTTTTTTGAGAAATTAGAGCTCATTTCCGTGACATCTAGTTGAATTAGGGTTTGAAAACATGTTATTCTGTTTTATTTGTTTTGTTTCATCGAAAAATGCTTCTGAATAACTATAGGAAATAAATTGATTCAAAATTTGTTGCTGTTTTTGAAAATTACAGCTCATTTCGGTGACATCTAGCTGAATTAGGGTTTGAAAACATGTTATTCTGTTTTTTTTTTTTTTTTATTTCATCGAATAACACTTCTGAATGACTGTAGGAAATAAATTGATTGAAATTTTTTGTTGTTTTTTGAAATTACAGCTCATTTCGGTGACATCTAGCTGAATTAGGGTTTGAAAACTTGTTATTGCACATTGGTTGTATTTGATGTGATGGAAGATATATTGCCAGTGTTTTAAAAGGCGTTTTTGAGGCGAGCCTCGGGGCGAGCCCCGAGGCGGGGCGTACTAAAAATGCCTCGGGGCGATGGGTCGGGGCGCAAGTCCCCAAAGGCGTACGCCCAGCAATTTGGGGCGTACGCCCAGGCGTTTGGGGCGAGTTTTTTTTTTGTTGGGGCGTAAGCCTAGGCGTTTGGGGCGAGTTTTTTTTTGTTGGGGCGTAAGCCCAGAAAACTTTTTCAAACTAAAACGAAATTTGTTAAATAAGTCCTTAGTATAATGCCCAAATTTTCAAAAGTCAACATGTAATTACTCAAATATTTTAAAAAGGAACTGAAACATTAAATTTAAAAGTCAAGACCTTTTTTTATTGCTAGAATGCCTAATATATGTTCTTTTCCAATTATTTAACTTGTCTTCTACTATCTCAAAAAAGTAACGAGCAGTCACTTATACTTGTAAGTACGTATAATAGATTGTTCTAATTCATTTTTTTGTGGGGGTGGAGTATGTATATGTGTGTGTGTATATATATATATATATATATATATATATATATATCATTTATTTATTGTTTTCTTCAAATTTTTACGTTATTTAACCAATTTAAAAGTATTTATTATAATTATATCATTTTATAAAATATTAAAAATTAAAGTCCCATGAGGCTTACGCCTCGTGCCTCGGGGCTTACGCCTCGCTGAGGCAGACATAAAACGCCTCGCCTTACGCCCCCGCCTTTTAAAACACTGTATATTGCTTTTGAATTGTGGAAAATTTGTTTGTGTTTTTTGAACAATTAGGGCTCCTTTCCATGACATCTTGCTGAATTAGAGCTTGAAAACATGTTAAGCCTAATTGTGAGAGGTTGGCTATAGCAGGAGTTGGGAGAGGTCGAGGTAGGCCGAAGAAGAATTGGGGGGAGGTGATTAGACAGGACATGGCAGCGCTCCAGTTGATTGAGGACATGACTCTGGATAGGAAGGTGTGGAAGTCGACGATTAGGGTAGATGGTTAGTAGGTAACAGAGTGTTATCCTACTTTTAGTTGTATGTTTTAGGGTAGTCATGTAGTTTCTTTTCCGCTAATGTGTATTGATATATGTTACTGCATTTTTGTAAATTTTCTATATTTGCCGTCCTTTTTTCTTTTCTTAAGTATCTGCATCGGTTACATTTATTTTGACCCGAGGATCTATCAGAAACAACCTCTCTATTCCAAAGATAGAGGTAAGGTCTGCATACATCTTACCCATCTTACCCTCCCCAGACCCCACTTGTGGGATTACACTGGGTATGTTGTCGTTGTTGTTGTATTTGTTGCTGTTTTTTATGGAAAAATTAGAGCTCCTTTCTATGATTTCTAGATGAATTAGGGTTTGAAAATGTGATCACACAGAGGTTTGTATTTGGTATGATGGAAATCGCTATGAACTTGTAATTTCGGAAAACAAAAAAAATCGCTATGAACTTGTAAGTTTCATTTCTGTGTTCTGTTTCATTGAAATATGCTTCTGAATAGCTGTAGGTAAATAAAACTGATTGAAAATTTGTTGCTGTTTTTTGAAAATTACAGCTCCTTTTTCGTGTCATCTATCTGAATTAGGGTTTGAAAATATGTTATTGCACAGAGGTATAGGAAATAAAATTAATTGAAATTTTGTTGCTGTTTTTGAATATTACAGATCTAGCTGAATTAGGGTTTGAAAACATGTTATTGTACATTGGAAATCACTATGGACTTGTAAGTTCTATTTCTATGTTTTGTTTCATTGAAAAATGCTTCAAATAACTGTAGGAAATAAAATTAATGGAAAGAAAAATTACGGCTCCTTTCCGTGTCATATAGCTGAATTAGGGTTTGAAAACATGTTATTGCACATTGGTAGCATTTGGTATGATGGAAAAATTCATCGACATGTATCTCTGTTATGGAGATTGAATTAAAGAGAATTAGTAATGAAAAGATCATTTGCAGACTGTTAAGGTTTTCCATTAAATCTTTGATCAGTTAGGATTGGATGAAACTGTCAAGTTTTTTTTTTCTTAAGTGTTGAGGATTTTTTTTTGTTAACTTGAATATTTGAGGATGTATTTAAGTTTTTGGCTACACTTAAGGGAAGTTTTGTTTAAAAAATCATTTCAATAGACATTGTTAGTTTTCCAACTGATATATATAGCCTCTACCAAAATCTTATCGACCTCCTTGTCATTGCAATTGTTGCTTATAGAGGTAGATGTATGTTATAAGTGGTAGTGCACACATCAATGCAAATGCATTAAACTTTCAAAAGTTAATAATCTACAATATGAATCTCAGCAAATGGAGGGTTTTGATTTCTAGCGCCTTCTCTGTACAAAAGAAAATGGTACCCCAAAGCGCTATCCTCTTACCATTTCTTTCACCTGGTAGGATTATCATGTCATCTACTTTTATACTTGACTAAACATTGAAAAATAATCCAGAAAGTGATTTAAAAACAACTTTTATGAAAATTATTTTACTTGGTAAATATTTCATCCATAATGTTTGAAGGAGGGGATTTCATGGGTCCATGCTGTTGTTGTTTGGTTTATTAATAGGGTTTAAGGTGTATCAGGATATAGGAAAAGGATTCCTGGATTGCTCTTTACTTCAACATCATAAAATACTGCAAATAGCTAGTTCAGATGTGGAGAATTCCTGCATGACACGTGATACTGAATTTTCCACATATTTGGCTTGTTAGCAGCATTACTTGGATTTAATTAGTATCGTTTGATATAGTCATACTTATTGTAAGGAGTTGGAGAAATGAGAGGGTTGGTTAAATCTGAATTAATATCTGTCCTCATAGAAGTATATCACTATGATTTGAATACAATTGGAGAAGCTTGGTTCGGTGTGCTTGGATGTTGGTATGAGAGGAAGGAAATGTTTTGCAATCACTGCCAACTCAAATAGTTTTCTTTCATGGAGTTATACTTGGTTGTTTCATTTTCCCTTGAACAGTAAGAGCCTGTTTGGATGGGCTTATGCCTATAAGCTGCAAACAACTTATAAGCTAAAAAAAAAAAGTTGGGGTAATCTAACTTATTTTTTTTGGCTTATAAGCTGTTTTAGATAAGCTAAGTCAAATGGGCCCAATTATTTTTTTGAGCTTATTTTAGGCACAAAATGACTTTAAGCTAGTCAGCCAAACACTCAAAAAAGCTGAAAACAGCTTATAAGCAACTTATAAGCCAATCCAAACGGGCTCTAATACTTTAATTGCATTGGCTAGGAATTTTCTTAAAGTGATACAGCTACTGTTGATCTATGTTGTTGCTCTTATTACTAATTTGTTCTTATACAGGAGGATCCCGTGCTCCTGGTTCCAGAAGCAAAAAATCAGAAGCCTTATGTGGCAATTATCAAGGTAACTTTTTTTCAGGAAGATGCAAAACTTAATTAGTAATTGCACCCAAGGGGTATGACATAAAGTGGCTACATATTTTCTGTTTTGCCACTGAAACACATGGAAGTATTGTGGTTTCTTGGTCTAGAGTCTTTCTCTTAGATTTAGTTGTTTGCTTCATCCTGAATTTCTGTTATGCTGACGGCATGTTTGGAGTCTTAGACTGTAAGATCCAAGCTTTAGATATTTCCAATTGGTTTAGTTCATCCCGTATAGGAACAAATGTATGTCCCTGACTCTTCATTGAATCCATTATAAATTTAGACATGGCGACATGCAGGTACCTTTTTTTTTTTTTTTTTTTTTTTTTTTTTTGATAGGAAGATTTGGAGATCGAAGATTAGGATAGAAGGTTAGTAGGTAGTTGAGTTTTGTCCCGTTGTGTGTCCCGGGGGGGGGGGGGGGGGGCGTAGCCATTGCCATCTCCTTTTTTTTTTTTTGGGGTAAGTAGTGGTATCTAGGTATCGCATAGAGTATTATCCTTATGTGTATTACTATGTGTTGCTCCATTTATTTTCTACCTTGATACGTTGCTGCCTGTATTGACTATGTTTTTCTCTACCCCAAAAAGGTTGAGGTAAGGTCTGCGTACATCCTACCCTCCCCAGACCCCACTTTTTGGGATTACACTGGGTTGTTGTTGGGAGGAAAGATTTGCTTGAGAATTTTTTATTCCTCTAGGCTCTAGTTTTTTTAGGTTAGCAAGTAGTTTAGGAAGAGAGGGAGCCAACACATGAGTCTCTATTGAGATTCTTCCCTCAGATAGTTCCCAATGTTGAGCAATCTGTTTCTTGAAGAGTCAACTATCCCTTTTTTTGGTTGGTCAAAATTTACCAGTATTTTATCTGTAGCCTCCTGAATCGTTGTTCTAGCTTTGGCATGAAATTATTGGTAACATTTTATTGTCTGGCTGTTTATTTTACTGTGGGTAATCACTGTTAATATCTTTTTTTAATTCTCAATTAGTTTTTTCCCCTAATAGGATATTACTCAGAAGAAGGATGGGAACATGTGGGTCACAGGACAATGGTTTTACCGACCTGAGGAAGCACTAAAAAAATCTGGTGGAAGTTGGCAATCACGAGACACGAGGGAATTGTTCTATAGTTTTCACCGAGATGAGGTCCCGGCAGAGTCGGTCATGCACAAGTGTGTGGTGCACTTCATACCTTTAAACAAGCAGATTCCAAGACGGAAAGAGCATCCTGGTTTTATTGTTCAGAAGGTATATGACACCGAGCTGATGAGGCTTTTCAAGTTAACAGATAAGGACTATGAAGATACCAAACAGCATGAGATTGATCTTCTTGTTCAGAAGACTATAGCACGAATTGGGCATCTTCCTGACATTGAAGCTGAGGATAATTCTACAGCTCCTGTTAGTCAGGAAGACCAATTTAAGAGTAAGCGACTTTTGAGGAAGAAGAGCATGGTGTCTTTGGATGTCACCAGAGATGATGAAGCACCATCTAGATCGGGTCATTCTAGAGTAGAAACTCCAGGCAGTTGTGCCAATAATGCATCAGAGTACTTCACCATCCTCTTGAACTTCAAAGTCCTAACGGGTGAAACACAGCGTGACAAATGGCTGGAAAAACTGCTGCAGTCAATTCAGTATTTCTGCAATCCTGTGGATAATGTACAAAATGATGGAAAAGAAAAAGGGGGCTCAGATGCTGCTGATCTTACGGGTAACACTGATTCTGCAAAACATGTGAATGACACTCTAGACAATGGTGCTGATGTAAGAATTCTTCTTTCCAATGATTTTGATGATTGACAGAATTTATTTATAGTTGCTAGTATCTGTGCTGATTTACTTTGAAATATTGTTCTGTTGGATTGCTTTCAGAGTGACATGTTTCGATGGCCAGACAGTGCTGTTCCTGCTGTAGTCTCTTTAGAGAAAGCTGCACACGAGGCCCTCTCATCTGATTTTCAGAAGTACAATCAGAAGATGAGACAGTTATCGTTCAATCTTAAGGTTATTACCCTTTTTAGGGGGTGGGGGGATGAGCCCATGAGTTTATTAATCTTCTTTTAATTTTCTATGTAGGTATGTTCTACCTTCTAATTGTTCAATTTTTCTATGTTGTAAATTTGTTGCCAGAACAATTCACTCTTAGCACGCCGTCTTCTGAAAGGGGAGTTGGATCCCTCTCAGATACTGAACATGTCCCCAAATGAGCTAAAGGTATGGGTCCAGGGAAACAATTTACTGAATTTGAGGATTTTTTTAGTATGTTTTTTGGGCTTCATATGCAGATATCCTAAAATGTTGACATAATTGTCTGTTTGTAGTTTCTTATTTCTTTTGTGGAATCTGAAAATTGGTGTCAGCCGAATGCTTCCTTTAGTTGATGTTATCCTCCCTTTCTATCTCAGGAAGGTCTAACAGCAGACGAGTTAGCAAGCAGGGAGCCCGAGGAGCCAGAGCCCGTACAGGTTTATACTATACTATTTTGCTCCTTAAGCTCATTGGATATATTAATTACTCATCTTCCTTGTTGTCTTTGTATCTTCTTCCTTTTCCTCTTTGATGGAGGGAAGACGTTATAGCCTAGGTTAATGAAGTTTAAATTCCAACCGAGACAAAAAAGGCTAGGTGATCTTTTCTCACCTGCCTAAATCTCGGTTGGCAAAATTAGCTAGTACCTGTGTTGGTGGGAGGTAGCAGATACGCGGTGAATAGTCGTGGTGTGCGTGAACTTGCGTGGACACCAGTATTATGAATTTTTTTAGTCTAACTAGGGGTGTGAGTGACTCAAGCTATGAGCTCTGCTGGGCTTTAATACTAGATGAATTTTCGACATGAAGCTGAGGTTGACTCAATAGAGTAGATGAACTCCGGATTCACAAGCTCAAGTATATGCTTATTTGTGATTCTTTAAAAAATTAACAAAACAAATGCGTGCTTATATACTGTCATTACTGCTCGTCCGGTAGGTACATACTGATGGTATTCGTGGACTTACTTTGAAGAATTAGTCTCATGATGAACACGGAACATGCACAGAGATGTGCACAGTTGAAATTTTACAAATAGCTTCAGCGACATAATGTGTTCTATTAGAGATCCACAGTGCTGAAATAAAATCTTCCTTTCTATAGAGGTCAATGAACTGCATATGTTGATACAGATGAGACCAAATTTTCTTGAACCTAGTAGGGGCTCCGTTTGTATTGACAACATTAAACCTAATAGCTTTTGGCATCCAAGTCTTTAACCAGGATTTAGTTTAACTAACCAGGGCAAACTTTAGTTTTGTACTTTGGTGATAGAGTTAGTTGTTTATTTCTCATAGCAGCGGACCAGCCACATGTATCCTTTTTGAGATGCACTAGATGTGATTGAAAATTTTTCTTGTAACCAAGGAAGACATCTTTTCTCTGTCGGCTAAGCATGTTTTTGTTTTCTTTGATGAAGTTGAATGTAGCTTCTCAATGTACTGAAAGCATCTTATATTCTGTAGAATTATCTGTTAATGTTGAGAACTCGAAAGAGGAGTTTTAGAAATCTGGCCATCAATAGTTGGCAAAAATTGGATCATGTTATAAGACGGGATACATTTCTTGTGGACATAGCTTATTGCTCGATTCTATTCAGTTTGTGTGACAGATGGCGATGCTTGTTACAAAAACTTAACACAGGTTGAGTATATTGTTTCTTGTTGCTCACTTCTGATCTGTTTGTGGCACAGATGACTGATGCTCGTTGCAAAAGATGCACAGAGAAAAAAGTGCGGCTCATGGAGATTATTCAGGCTGGACATGGAGATCGTTACTCGGTTTGTCCTTGCAGCCTTTTATGGGTGTTTGGGATAGACTTGCTTCATACATGCATCATGATGTTTCTTTTTGGATATTTCTTGTAGCCCATTGTTATTACTATCATATTATTCATTTTCTTTTTTGGGAGAGGGGGTGGAAAACTGTTTACTATGATAGCAACTGCTTGTTGCACCTGAAACTTTTAGTAGTTGGTTGAATCGTGTTTGATACATCTCTTGAGTATAGCATTCATGTGTTGGTAATAGTGAGGAGGAGATTTGTACTTAAAACGAGTTCATGTTATGTTTAGATGTTGTGACAGTAATCGACCTCTTTAGAGTTCTTGTCTGTTCTCGGGTTAAAGCTAATTCACCACCTCATTGGCATTATACTAAATCATCATCACCATGCAAGCTGTTGAAGGGAATTGCCTTGCATAGGGACCTTTTTGCCCGTTATGTATTTTAAACTTATGTAGTCACTTTGGAGTTTTACTTGTATTTAAAGGAAAAAAAAAAAAACAGATTGCATATGGTGTATACGCCATTGGAAAATTTCATCTTGCTCAAATATTTTATTGCTTCACTGACTGCTTCTTGTTTCTGGTTTTTCTTTTTGTTATCTCAGCTGGAGTGTGTTGCTTGTGGCAATAATTGGTATGCTTCTAGAGATGAAGCTGCTAGCCTCACAATCGGTGCACCAAATGTTACAAAGAGCGTTGGAACAGAACCGCTGGCCACTGCTAAGTTCGAAAATGTAGAGAAGAATTTAACAAGTCCACGAAGAGCCGATAAAGGAGCTAGTGATGTTCTAAAGAAAACAACTGAAGCTAACATGCCAGTTCTTGATAGCCAGAGGTCATTTAACAAGACCAAGCCTGATGACAACACTACAACTAGCAATGCTGACTGACGCTTCTTGCTAGTTTCTTAGTCCACTTTAGACATGACCATCTCCTATAAATAATAGATAGCTTAGTTTTTTAACAGTTACTTTTTAATACTTACTGGCTACTTTTCGGTATAGATATGGGGTTAGTAGAAAAAATCGTAGTCTAGATAGAATGAATAGTGAAGTCTGGTATCAAGTATCTCTGAAGCGACAACTTGGTATGGGTTGTTCTCTTTCTAGGACTGTACAATCTGCACAGTTGTAAAGGTAGGGTGAGGTTGATTGGCGTGACTCGAGCTGTTCCGATTCATGACCAATTGTTACGTTCTTATGATTATTAGTATGTTTATGTGATCTTATGTAGTTTTAGATTACTCATCTAAACTAACGGCAGAGTTATCTTTATCCAAAAAGAGTCAGATTAATATCTTTCGTTGAAATTTTTATTATGTACATAGTTAATATTTTTTTTTAATGTATATAGTAGAAGTTGAATCTTCTTAATCTCTAGATATGTTTTATTTCTTCATATTTTGAATTTTTAAATAAAAATCTTGGCTCTGCCTTGATTGAAATCACGGTAAATTTTTATGAGATAGAAATTTCAGATGAGAGACGGGAAGTGCCCCCATTTACTCCATGTGTTTCAAATTGTATGGCTGACACACAATTTAAGAAAGAAAATCATATACTCTCTTCGGTTCAAAAAGAGTGTCAACGGGTCATTTGCATACCCTTAAGAAAATATTAATTTCTAGGCAAAAATAGGTGATTTGACTAAATTATCTCTAAAATAAGTATTGGAATTTGATCACTTAACACTTAATAAGGGTAAGTCTAAAAAAATAAGATCAATTCTTTCTTGATTTAGTAAGTGAACACTTTTTTTGAACTGGATGGAGTCCATCATAACATTTGCCTGATTATATACTTGTAATTATGAACGTTTTATAATATTTGTGAAAAATTATCTTAACGGAAAAGGGCCAAATATACCCCTGTACTATCGAAAAAGGGTCAAATATACTCCTCGTTATAGTTTGGGTCCAAATATACCCCTGCTGTTATACTTTGGGTCAGATATACCCCTCATTTTAACGGAGAGACACGTGTCATCATCCTATTGGTCTTTTTTTTTTTAAAATGTCCCTTAATCAATAAAAATTCAACTCATAACCCGGTATCTAATAAAAAAATCCATACCCATACCCGTTATCCAATTAAAATGAAATCTTTGCTCAAAAAAATCCATGCCCATACCCGGTATCCAATTAAAATGAAATCTTTGCTCCTCCTTCGCCGCCGGTCCATTTCATCAAAGCTTTCATCTTTATGCATTTGCATTTTGCTATACTTTTGCTTTTTTTCCATCAATCAAAATCTAATTCTTCTTCCACTTCAGCAAATCTTTCAACTCTCTGCTTTTACTATGCTACTGTGTTGTTTATTATCAATCGGATGGACTTTTTTCCTATTCAATATTTTCAGCTTGAACAAAATTTTCAACTTTATGTATTTACTATGCTATTATTTTCTTTATCCTCCATCAAAATTGGTTTCTTTTCTTCATTGCGACAAAGTTCTTAGCTTTCTGCATTTACTATGCTATTATGTTATTTATTCTCAATCAATATTGAATTCAATTTCAATGGTGAATTGGATGGTCCCACTATTACCATATTTAATCTGCTCCAAGGCATTTAATCTGCAAAGAAGAAGAAGGGGGAGCAAAACTTTCATTTTAATTGGATACCGGGTGTGGATATGAATTTTTTTAATGGATACCGGATTATGGGTTGAATTTTAATTAATTAAGAGATAATTTAAAATAGATCAATAGGATGATGACACGTGTCCCTTCATTAAAACGAGGGGTATATTTGAGCCAAAGTATAATGGCAGGGGTATATTTGAACCTAAAGTATAACGGCAGGGATATATTTGAACCCAAAGTATAACTAGGGGTATATTTGACCCTTTTCCGTTATCTTAATGATAAGATGAAAATTTAAATTAAATTATTTTAAAATTTTAAAGTACGTATTTTTTCAATAAATTAATATATAGACAATGTAGAGAATTTAGAGATGTCAATTAGGGAAAGAAATAGTGAGGCAGCGGGTCATAAGATACTTTGATTTGAATTTGACCCACTAATTTCAGATCTGTTTCCTCCCGCCTCAAACTATTTCACATGCACCCCACCTTATTTTACTCTTTTATCCTTACTCTTACACTCTATCTTGCTTTGACCAAAATACCCTGACAAAAAGAATTAAAAAGAGGGTTACAAATGAAAAAATAAAAACAAAAAACGTAGCAATTTATGTGCCACTCTGTCCGCCTGACATGATGTTTGACTGAACACATAATTTATGTGCCACTCCGTTCGCCTAAGATGATGTTTGATTGAACACATAATTTATGAAGGAAATTAGATCTCTTGGCCTCTTACAATTTGAGTAGAAGAAAATGTCTTTTTCAGATCACTTATGTGTAAAAAATGAAGATCTCTTTCAAAATTATCATAAAACTAAAAAGAGTTTATAAAGGGCCAAAAATCCATTTCTCCCTAATTTATGAATGAGAACTTTTTGATAAATATGAGGTTTAAAATTAAATTATTTTAAATATAGAATGATCTTTAAACATCACCATATCTACTATTATCACACAACAATTACCCACACATTATATATCCACCTTATAACCATCAATGCCAACCATTATTAGTGTTGCATTGCTAGCTTTTAGAGTATTTAAATTTAAAAATAATACTCATTAAATATGTATTCAAATTTAATCATTTTAACCTGCATAAAATAAATACGGCCTTAGTTTATTCCGTCTTGATAAATGGAAGACACATAATTGCTTCTCAAAAGAAGGATTTTTTTTTACGGCAAGTTAAAGGAGCATTATTATTCATCACTCAATTACTTGGTATATGCTGGACCACACTACCACACTTACAATTGTATACAACTATCGAATTAAATTCCTTACCAAATCAGCTTAGACACATTTGAATCTTAAGATAACTACATCAAAGAATTCAACCAAAAGAACCACGTAGCAGATAACTTCTACACTTCTATTCATTTGTTTTAATGCCATAATATATAATCTATCATTTTACTTGTTCACTATATTAAAAATAAATTTTCACTTCTAATTATCACTTTTAGCATATCAAGAGAAAAACATATTATTTTTCATGTTTTATTCTTAACATTAATTACTTATTTCCCAAATCATTTCTTAATACCTAAGACTAAACATAAATTAATATGGTATTATAGCAATATACCCATATCAATTATTGTATTTTAAAGAATGTGCAAAGTCAAACTAGATAAGTAAAAGTGAACGGAGGAAGTAATTGCATATGTTGCTGAACTCAAGCCCGAAAAAAGGAGGAGGGTTGCTGTAAGTTGACAGGCAGCGTAAAACTTGTCAATTCATGATGAATCTCTATAATATTCACTTTTATCTTTATTTTTATTTGGTGTGACGACAAGATGGATTAAGCTTAAGAGGAGTAGTGAGGATTCGTATAGTCGACCCAATTGTTTGAAACTGAGGAATAATTTTTGCTATTGTCATAGTATGCATAGATTACAGTAGATCTAGAAAGGACGCGTTAAAGAAAATTGAACCAAATAATATATACTAGAAACTCATGAGCAACTTGAGATTATATAAATGGTTCCATGTCTGGAAAGTATCCACCAAAGTAGTTCCCCTGAAACCATTACTTGCAACTGTCCCTTTCCCCATTAAAGTTCCTTGGACTTCACTTCAAAAACTTAAGGCCATTTAGTGGTTGATAGTGAAATGAATGAATTCTTCAGAAAATAAATTATATCATTAGTAATTGCCACATTTTGATGTTATAATTTTGTGCTCTCTCGGGTGAAAGGAAAGTTGTGAGTCACTTGGGCAACGAATTTTTCCATTTAGTTGATTCTAATCATCTTCTTGATCGAACAATTTAAACTAAGAAAACTGATAAGCTCACTTTAGGATTGTCTTTTACGCTAAATAGATGTAGTTCAACGTGTTAAATAACGATTCCTCTTCTAGAACAGTGACAACTATTCTGATTCCCTTTTACAAACCAAAATTATATATCAATTACATATTCAGGCTGATTTATCTATTTTATATTTGGTAAATAAGCTGATTTTATCTTATTGTATTTGGTCAATGATATATCTTGATATAGCACCTTGATATGTAACAACACAATCTCAAATGGTGATTTTTTTTCCATGTGTTTTATGTTGTTTTATTTATTGAGGGGCAAACTTGTCTAATACTCCAAGAATCAAGGATCTTGATGTAATTGCCTCTTTGGAGGGATCTGAAATCTAGTACATTCAATTCACCATTAATAAAAAAAGATTATTGTAATTTGGGAAATCACCTTGATCATAATAATCCTGTCCCATATTAAATTTGAACAAAATTATTAAATTAGCATAGAAAGAGCCAAGAGAAAACAGTATCTGCTATTCCCAATAAAATATAATAATCCTTGTGCAGTGATTCCTCCAATTAATAATTGGGCTGTCCCCTCCTTGTTTTACAATATTACCCCTAAATAAAGTTTGATTAGTCCTTTCTTCAAGGCTAATATTGGAAATTTGCCATCTTGAATGTGCCTAAAACAGTGTCCTAAAAAGTAACATTGAAGAAAGTGAAAGAAGGCAAGAAAGAAAGGCCACTACAAAGAAAAAACTCACACTAGACTACTAGAGGCAAACTAGAACAAAGAAACACAGCATGAAAGCATATGATGATGAGTCCAAGTTAGCTTTTTTAGTGGACATATAGAGCAGCTTGGCAGCTCTTTTGTCTCTCATGTGAGAAAGAGAGAGAGTTTCACTTAGTACATTTTGTTACCCCACTAACCTTTTTTTTGCTCCCAGTGTTTATCTCTACAACAAGGCATGCTTTCTCTTTTTATTGATTTTTTTTTCTTTTTTAAAAAAATTGTGGTTATTAACTCATTATATGGTGTAACTTTTTGTGGGTTGGTGCTAATTGTTGTTATTCTTCTTTTACCAATGTACTTTTCTTGATTCTTGGAGAAATATTAAGTAACATTTTAAGTCAGAAACTGAATGCTCTTTAAGCACTGGTTTGGTATCTTTTCTTTTACACCTGTTGGAGAATATATGAATATGAAATGTGCTTTCTTGGATGAGACTTTGTGCTTAAGAGAGTACATTACAAGAAATGATTGCTTCTGCTAGCAGTTTGTTGAGTTTTTCTTTTGCTTCACTTCTCTAACACCAAGTGGGGTATGGTAATGGACTGTTTTCATGAGCAGATGTGCCTTCTATTTCCTTTGGATGCAAGTGTTTTAAGATTTGTTTTACAATAAATTCTACTTTTTTTCAATCTTCTTGAGTCACATTAGGGGATTCATAGTTCACTGGGGTTGTGGGATTTCTTTGTTTTGTTGCATTGGTTTCAGTAAATTGGAGCAAAGTTAGCACCTTTGAGGGTTTTTAGTTCTAAACAATGGAATTTATCATTAGGCTCCCATTGAACTTGTGCATTTGCTAGTCCATTAGCTTTGCTCAGCCATCTTGTTTTCAATTTAAAGACATGGGTATGTCCTATCTATTTCTTTTTGTTGTTGCATATTCTCAGTTTTGCAACTGAAACACATGCCAGCATTGTGGTTTCTTGGTTTAGAGTCTTTCTCTTAGATCTAGTTGTTTGCTTTATCCTGAACTTCTGTTATGTTGAAGGCATGTTTGGAATCTTGGAGTTGTGAAAATCCAATCTTTACGTCAAACTTTACATATTTCCAATTGGTTTAGTTCATAAAAATGTTTCCCTATAAGATGTTTGTCCAATAAATTTCAAAATCTTCTGTGATTAATTGTATCTCTCTGATGTTTGCCTATTACCTTGTTCTTAATAGGTTGCAGATCTACTGATATGACTAAATATGGAGTTGGAATTCGACAAGTATTGTGTTGTAGATGGAAGTCCTACAACTGTGCTTCCATCTCCGCGACACCGTCTAAAAGGTGAAAGGAGAAAAAGCAAAGGCGGCAGCAACAACAACAACATACCCAGTCTAATCCCAAAAGTGCGGTCTGCGAGGAGAAAAAGCAAAGGAAATTCCATAAATTCCAAATGCAGCAAAGAAGTATTGTCTGTAGATGATGACTTCACTGAGATAAGCTTTCATCGGTATCGTAGCGTGTCCTGTAAAGATGCTCCATCAAGGAAATTGCATTCGGAAGGAAATGATATCCTAAAGAGGGGCTCTGTCTATCAAAGTTCTAAAGATGTTACGCGCGTCAAGAAAACTGATGCTGTTGAGGAAAGAAGAAAAATCGAGTTCTCTAGGGGCAATGACACTGCATTCTCATTTGGCATTGTTGATGTTTTGTGTGGTCCGGATGAGGATAATTCACGCATAGATAGCTCTATAGGAAGTTCTTTAAATTCTGATGATAGAGAAAACAAAAGGGCTCAAATTCCACTAAGACAGTCAGCTCAGGATTCAAACATAATGTCTCAATCAGTTGTTGATCGTCTACGTGAAGTTAACAGACTAACGGAGAGGGATCCATCTGCCTCATTACCCAGATCGTTGTCTGCAAAATTAGCACTACCACATTCGCCTGCTCGATCAGAAAGTGATAGCTCCCGTACCCCCAGCCAAAAATCCCGTTTCAGCCCTATCCGAAAGATGTTTGATCCATTTGGTAAATCTAAGTCTCTGAAAAGTCCATTGAGTTATACTTTCGAACCTCAGCTTGTTAATGTCAGTAGAGGCAGAGCAGTTCATAAATCTCTATTGCATGATTTCTCAACCATAGCGGAGCCTTTGGATTGTGATCCTCAGTCTATGAAGAAAGAGATCCATAACTCGAATGTGCAGAGTTTACCAGCTCATTTACATGGCTTGCTCAGATCGGATAAGAAAAATGGATTGCCCTTTTTTGATTTCTCAGTAAAGTCTCCTGAAGATAGTTTTGTCGCAAAGTCGTGGAAAGTGGAGAATACCTTGAATTGGGTGTACACATTTCATTCTGTTCATCACAAAAGGAAGAGCAATGCTAGTGGATGGGGATCGAAAGATAGCGTTAAAGAACCTTTGTTGGTTGGGCAGATGCAAGTTTCCTGTTATTTATGTACAGACTTAAAAAATGCTGGAAATTGTGACAACTCAATGGTGACTGAGTTTGTCTTGTATGATACAGCCCATTCAAGAAAAAGAGTTTCTACGCAAGATAGTTCTTGTTCTTCCCCTGATGTCACTAATGCACATAAGGCCTCTGATGAAAAATCATCTGGAGCTAATTGTGAAACTGAAGAGGTACAAATGCAATCACAGGTTGAAATTGCAGCCATTGCTATAGAGGTACCATTTGAAAAGAGGGAGAGTTTAAAATTCAGGAGTGGGGATGCAAAGGCTGATCAGCAACTTCCAAACTTACTGGATCTCTCTGTGGTTGAGCGAAGAATTGGACCTGAAGCTACTGTGGGACCTGCCAAGGTGAACGTTGTGATCCCTTCGGGACACCATGGTCTTCCAACTACTGAAAGTCCTGGTCCTTCTCCCTTGTTGGATAGATGGAGGATAGGCGGAGGTTGCGACTGTGGCGGCTGGGACATGGCATGTCCGCTTTACATATTTGGTAATCCAAATATTCACATTGATGATAACCGTCCTCTGGTGGAGAGTCAGCAGCCATTGGAACTTTTCATTCAGGTAATATTCTTGTTTCCTAAACATGTCTGATAGGCATTATGTTAAAGAATTTTTTTAGACCTTGGCGATCTTGATAGACAGGAATCAAGTAATTAGTCCTGCTAATTGAGCATTCCTTGTGAAAGGGCAAGAGAGATAGATAGGAGAGTAGGAATTGGGAACCAATGCACCAACTTAACTTTTTATTGAATAGACAGAGAAAGGTGCTCTTCCTGAAGACTAATGAATATATTAGCACTGCAAGGGTAGGAATAATCATAGTCAATAATTGTAAAAGAAGACTCTTTATATTATACGTTTAGGGTAATAATAAACTTTACTGCAAAGTCACCTTGAAGAAGAGGTGCATCCCCATCTCTTCGGTGTACTTATATCCGGCTTCGGCCTTTCCCTTGTTGAGTCGTCTTCACTTCTTTTGAGAAGACTGTTCAAGGGTAAGGTCATTGTTCCGATCTTTTATTATGTTCAACTGGCGTTCTAAAAAGGGTTTCTGTTCTAAGCAGTGAGAAGTAAAATGAATATAATGTTTAGAGCTCAAGTTTCTCATTAGTAACAATGATAACTTATCTAGTGTAAGCTGTCAAAATAATGATTTCATTATTCACTAGCATCAAGGTTTAAATTCATCATCATTTCTCATGTTATTCCTGGAGGTTGAGATGATAGGCAACTATATCTGCTCGATTAGTACTGATAATGCTTTGTCTCAAGAGTGTCTTTTCCTCATCATTCATTGTTTCAAACTGTATTCAGGGAAGAAAGGATAAAGCTCCAGCATTGACGATGACACTTAAGGAGGATGGGCAATATTCAGTTGATTTCCATGCTCAGTTATCAGCATTACAAGCATTCTCTATTTGTGTCTCAATTTTGCATTCAATGGAAACCTCGATTTCCGTGGGACGAGAGAACAACATAGAATCTTTGCAATCCAACACGTTGAGGGTGTTTGTTCAAGATGACATTAAAGGCTTGATTAATGCAGTCAGAGAGGAAAAGAAACAGAAAGTACACAAGAAAGTAGAGCAAGTTTTCCCGTCTTTTGTGCTCAATCCACCATTCTCTCCAATTGGTCGAGTATAGTCTTGAACGAGAACGACTCACTCAATATATTGGAGTTCAATACAAAAACTGGCTGCTTTGTGAACTTGAGATCATCCGGATGCAACCCTTTTGTGCATGAAATTTCGAGAGGAACCAAGATACGAATGGTGTACACAAGGAGCATGCTCGAGCTTGTCAAAATCTGATATTCAGCCGGATGATCCATGTATTTTTTCTTTTGGAATAGGGTCAAAATCTTAGAGATGCCACAACACCACACTGTTTATATTGTTAGTTGATAGGGAGGGCATAGGAATCTCATTCAATATTTTTCAACTATACAAAAATTTCTAATATAAACTTAGCCTACTTGTAATTTTTTTTATGATGGCCACAAGATGCTGAAGGAAAGAAAGTCATAAGGGAAGTTTGAACACTTTGTTGTATCAACTAAGTGGTACATTTTTCTTTGAGAGCTTCATGTAAATATTACCATTTTGGATAATAAATAGCCCTGGGGCCACCTAATCACAACTTGCAATTTTGGTTTGGACTTCAGGCTTTTTGTACAATCAAAAGCTTTAGCTTTTCATGAAATGCACATTATGGCCAGTATGAATCCAAAAGATTCACATTCTTGGAGAAGGATTTTGATTTTCTTACTGTTGTTGGAAGGAAAACATTATCCTTACAGTAATTTTTTGAAGAGAAATCGCCGTTGCCAGGATCAAACCCAGGTCACCCCGTGACAGGCGGGAATACTTAAAACACTATACTACAACAACCTTCTTGGAAGTACTGTCTATTTTCGTAATTTTATATGCTTATATTTTGAGAACTTGATGATACTAAAGTCCAGTGAAATACATTGTATATGGGAGCTGGAAAACTCTTCAACATTTGTTTTCAATAAGATTATAAAAATGCAAACGGTCTTGGAGAAATATCATGTTTCCATCATAGTATAGACCATTGGAGGGAAGAGACACAAAAGACATCATCTCTAATAAGAAGACCACTACACTTATATGAAGTTGGATTTGTTCATGATATGATAAATGAGTTGATTGATTCTGGATTTGAAGGTTATGACTTTACATGGACTAACATAATGGTGGAAGCGAATTTAAGATTTTAAGTTAGTGAATGCGGATGTTATTACCTACTTTGAAATGTATTCATATTAAGGGGAGTCAAAAAGAATAAATATGTAGTTGTCCAAGATCAAACACGTGAGCTTAGGGGATGCTTGCAATCCCTCAGCCATTGCACCAAACCTTTAGCTTGTGCTAAGAGGTGTCAACACTGGGTATATATATCTATAGAACCAAAATTTCACCTATCTATACAACGTAATTTAGATAATTTCTCGGCAAAGGGGTGTCGCTTGACACCCATCAGGGAAGGGTGGCTCCACCCTTGGTATCGTGAATGGGAATGTTATTACCATATGTATTTGTAGGGACAGTAATATAGAAGGCAGAGAATAAAGCTCAAGAATAATGAAAGAAAATCGCAATTACATACTCTATAGTTAGTTTTATGAGTAAAAGTTTTCACCGTATGATGATTTTTTGGACTAATATTCTCACGATGGTCATCTGAGGTAAGGGAAAAAAAGAGGAAAAAATAAAAAGATTGTGAAAAATAAAAAGATAAACGCCGTTGCCGGGGATCGAACCCGGGTCACCCGCGTGACAGGCGGGAATACTTACCACTATACTACAACGACTTTGTTGTGAACTACCGTTAACTAATAATACATTAATGGTTTTCATTTTTATTTGTCTTCATTTGAATCCATGTAAAAGACATCTGTGTAAAAATGAATAAAAGTTATGTTAAGGTTGCGTCAAATTTTCTTACTACTGATTCTGCCCCGACATGTCGACATATTCCAGTTAGGTCAAAGTGTTTCATGCTCCAGTTCTTCCTTTAAGACTTGGTTGGCTCTTCTGGGCACTTGCACAATTTCAGGATAGTTGAGAAGCTCATGGTGATAATTGTGTAGCTTACTTGAAGTGGAGCCCTTATATATTTTTGTACTGCTTGAAGCAGAGAATGTGTGATTGTATGAGGTCTTTTCTTCTTTGTCCTCTTTCCTTCATTTTAAAGTTCTTGAGGACTTGAGCTACTCTACCTTCTACATAGTGATTTTTGCTTGCGTTGGCCGTGATTTTTTCCACTAAATTCGTGTATTCGCTTTCCAGAGGTGAAATCTTCTAGTTCTTCCTATTTGACCCGAAACCGATCGATCTAGCCATGAGCAGGTTGAAGAGAGCTCTAACAGGACTTGGAGGACCGAACCCACGTATGTAGCAAAATACGGGGATGACTTGTGACTAGGGGTGAAAGGCCAACCAAGATCGGATATAGTTGGTTTTCCGCGAAATCTATTTAGTAGAGAGTATCATCTATTGTGTTTCCAGATTTCTTTCTCGATTATTACATCTGTCTTGTTTTTGATATATGCTAGTTCCTAACAAGTTAATTAAATAAAAGAAAATTATATGTTATTTGTTTTTTCGCGGGAAAATCCTTGGTTTACCTTGACCGATTAATAATTCCATAGGTTTCTGTTGTCTTTGCTGGAAAGGTACTTGCTAATTCACTTTTCATCCATGTTTATAGAAATCAACAAGAAAAGGAAAAATAAATATTTCTTTGAATAGTGTTCTAAGCCAAGGCTACACAAGCAATTATTACCTTATTGCAGACTCACTAGAAATTAATCAATCAATCAATCAATTAATCAATTACAAATCAGTTGGGCCGCCTATGTTAATGTTAAATATCAAAACTACATTATAGTACAAAAGTAGGCATCCCTACATCCTCTCCAATTTCCCCTCTCATTTCCTAAAACTCGAGGAAAATGCCCCCATGTTTTTTGATAACCGAGAAATCCCCGAGGGCTAGCTGGTGCAACGGTTCAAAATTCAATAGATAATCGGCCAGCTTGCTTCTATGAAGTGTTAAGAGAACCAGTCAGTAGTTAGCACATCAGTTTCCTTCATAATCTGTTTGGACTTCCAGCCCAAAGGAAAATATCCATGTTAATCTTGAAAGCATATTATCTGACTTGGAAAATTGCTGCAAGATTACACTGCCTTGAACTGATCTTTCCTTTGTTAGCTTGGTGAAGGTAATGTTGCAGGATCATCTTCCATACCTTCATATGTACCCGTTTCTGTTTTAGGCTGCGGGACCTCCAAAGAAAATACCCTCTTGAAAGATTCATAAGATGCAAAGAAAAGTGCTCCCTGGGTCATATACATGATCAATCTAGGACTCAAGCCCCTGCCGTGAAATCAAGGTTCATTATTATTAGAACAAATGAAATGGCTAGGCTAAACATGTTAACTATTAAATTGAGTATTATCATTAAATTACTTCAATATTCTATCAAATCATTACCTGTATAGACCCTTCAAACCTTCACGCTTTCCAATTTCTTGAAGTATGCCAAATACACCTAACTGAGTCCCAGATCCAGGAATCTGCATGACCGAGACTTTCTTAGGAGCTTTATAAATCAGTCAGTCATATAGTGTAACAGGAAATATGAGAAATGCGGAAGCTGAATGCTTTCCAAAGGCTTAAACTGATACCGGTCTTAAATCAGTTGCTCAAATAGCATAAAGGGATGCGAAACGAGCAACTGAACACGTTTAGAAGGCTTTAAAATTGATCCCAGTTTCAAGCAAACTATATGACGTATTGACATCTGTTAAAACTAGAATGAACAAGAAAAGGAAACACATCGGATGAATAACCTGTGTTTGTAATCTTGTCTTGACAACATCGAATGGAGTTGTGAATAGTGCAGCAGTAGATCCAGCTAATCCGCCACAGGCAAGCTGGAAGGAGAAGTAAACAACTAAGAATTTTTTTACTGTTTTGTAACAGGAAGTGGAACCAAGAACACCAAGGCTTCATCGCCTCAACTACAAACTTTAATGACGGAAACGATAGCCTTGACCATCAATTCCTTTAATCCTTAAAGCCAAGACTAGAAGTGAGAATGTAAGTGCCAGAGAATTATATATCACGAGCCTATAATGGCAAAGATGGAGGATGGACAAAAGACTACTAAATAGTAAGAAAACTAACCGTCATTAGTGTGTCATTTTGCTTGCCCAGTTGAACTGATGAAAACCTCAAATCCTTCAATCTTTCATATGTATAGAACTGTCAGTCAAAATAGCACTTCTAAGAAACAGAATATTAATGTACAATAAACGAGCAATAGAAGACTGTACAAATGAAATCAAGCTGAGATGAAAGAGAATATAAAACAATCAAGTTCCTGCTATCCATTTCTCTACAGAAATGCACAGGCAGATTGCTAAAGTCAAAAAACCTTAATGATTGAGTGTGGAATATTCCTCCAGAGTACAGCTCTCCATCCAGCATATAGTGAAGGCAAACCACCACTTCTTATAATCTCAATTAAGGCATTCCTGCGGATGCATAAATGAGAAAGCAAGATGTTGTCAGTAGGCAATAATAGCCCTCCTTACTGTACTGAGTTGAAATAGCAAATGACTATAACAAACTACAAGAGTAAAGCAAACCAGATAATGAAGAAGAAGCATTTGACTTAAGACACCAATAACCCTATTAAGGTAATCAAACATTCACTAGATTACTTTTTCCTGTGAGTTTAACTCAATTTTGTGAGACAGATTTCACAATGCAGAGGACCAACTGAAATTTTAACATGTGGTAGCAACGAGTACAGGATGTTCCTTAACTCTATCAGGAACTTTACCAGCAGTTCTTATAGTGCGAACCCACTTGCATCTGTTGCTTTATACGCTCACTCGGAGTGAAAATGAATGAAGTGGCAATGCTTGCGCAACCCCCTGCCAAGCAGTGTGCAAAAGAGTGATATTCCTGTGTGACGGGAAAACACGTAACACTTAGGAATACACCAATTTTTTTTTTTAAAAGTATACCAGTGGAAAATATAACTATAGTTACCACAGGCCATAGACCAGTTTCTCCTTTTATCCTTTAGTAATTTATATAAATCCAAAAACTTAGGGGGCCTAATTGTCTGCTTTCATTTTTTCCCCAATTCCATTCTCGCTTGCTGCAGACAGTAATTTTGAGGGGAAGTTTAACATTAAAGGACAAAAAAAAAAAAAAAAAAGGAGATAAGTGTTCACCTTAGGAAAAAGAGGAAGCAAAGCCCCTTTCACTGATTCGTATGTAAAGGTGTAAAGGGCAGATATTGGTGCAGATGAAGCAAGATTGGTAGAAATTCCCCGATAAAGTGCTGTTACTCCTGAGATAAGTTGACGAACAATTTCATAGGTCAAAAGATAGGCTCTAAGAAGAGAAGTGTCTCATTGCATGTAAGGAATTATCATACTGAAAAGTGATGTGCAGTTTCAAATAAATATATACCTCTTTCAGAAATAAATGATTTTCCTATATAATAAAGTGGTTTCTGATGATTGTGACATGATTGAACAACAGTCTTAATTGTGTCAACTGGATGAAGACAAAGGCTGACAAAAATTCCAGCCATTGCTCCTGCAAAAGCATGTTCTTGTTTTGCAAGTGCATAATGAGGCTTGTCCTTTACCACGGAAATCTGTACTTCAGAACTGAGCTCTTCCTTCAGTTCTACTTTTTCATTGATTGTAGAATCATACATCTGATCCTTAGCATCAATTTTGTCGTCAACACTAGCAAAACAAGTTGGAGGAAGAGAGTACTCATGGGATACTGACTTACTTTTAGAACAAGGAATCTCAAGCGTGTTTGACTTTTTCTCATGAAAAACCTCATTATAGTGCCCTAGACACGAATTACTGGTTGACACCTTGTTGATCCCATTGTGCTTCGCAATCTCAGTTAACAATGAACCAGCCGGTTTTTCCATATCAGCCTGGCAATCAGCATTTACTGTATCCACATCTGAGCAGCAACTTGAAGGACTGTTTGTCGTGTCTTCTATGGTACATTTTCTGCTTTCGTAGCTTCCAATACTAGCACAATTTAAATGATGCTTAACTTTCAGTGAGGATATTTCATGCATCCAACCATACACACTCTGTAAATCATTGGCAAGATCTTTTGTTTTACGAGTATCTGGATGCATGGTAGATCCGCCATGGAGGAGACTCAACAGAGGAGAATTTCCTAAAAGAGGACCAAAGAACGAGACTTTCTGGTTTGCTGTCAGACGTTCCACATTTGCGAGCACCAGCGGTGAAGAATCTGTATCACTATCCACATTGACAGGTATTGGGAAATCATAAGTTGAAAAACAAGCGCCAGAAATTTTATCTGCAGTGGAGTAACCATATTTGTTGTTTTCTTGGTGATCGGCGTTATTGCATCTAGATCTTGATTTAGATAGGATCCGTGTAAGAGGGGGAGCTGCAGAATCCCATATACTTCCAACTGCTGATATGAGCTCACTTGTGCTCATTATTTCAGAAGACTCAGAATTTTTAGGGTTCTCCTTATTTTCGGATGAAATAGGGGCATGACTTTCTCGGTCAAGATCAGTGAGTTCAAACAGTGCTCCCTCAAGTAGATTACACCTGTATCTGATTGAAGGTTTGTTACTTGGGCGCGGTTGACATCCCCGAGCCATTATTTCACAGATGATTTAAAAGTTCCCTTCAAAACATAAAATGCTAGAAGATTGCCAACTGCAATGTGGATGTAACTGCATTAATAATATTATGTGAAAATAAGTACCTAGTTTGCTCACAAACATCATTGAAACTAAAACATAAACGAAATAAATGGGCAAAAAAAGTAACAAAACCAAGTAAAACCAACCAGAAAGTTCATTTAAGTATTGACGCGAATTGGTTTATGTACATGTTTGTAATGGTCCTGCCTAAGATGTTTTTCACGCGATTATACTAAATGCTATAGTTTAAGTTATTAGATTGGAAGCGTAAGCTGAACATAATATTGGACTAACCTCCTACACACTGAATAACAATGACATACCCAGTGTAATCCCACAAGTGGGATCTGGACTCCTTCACACTGAATGAAATTGGAATATCAATTGCTCATTAGTTGTGTTGCGTGTTTGATGTTATGTACTATACACTGCACATGATCAGTTCATCACAAGAAATTCAAATTGAAGCTCCAAAATAACAAGCAAAAGTTACTTGAAGTATATAAACATAGTAACTTTCAATATAATTCTAATCCAGTCAAAGGTGTGTGTGTGTGTGTGCGTTATGTAAGTTGACCATGTTTAAATGTTGACTAAAGCTTGTTTGCCTATTAGCATTAATAAGCGGAGTTGATGTTACATTTTAAGTGATCTTGCTTTCTACACCATAAAGTTTATTCTTTTCAAACTAATAAATGAAATTTCTATTGTCCTAAACGGAATTTCCAAATTTATGAGTTAGCATGTCAGGAGAACAATATAGAGAGAGAAGGAGTTAAAAGTGTTTCAAGTGGTTTCTAGTGATTCTTTTTTATCTTATGACAAGGAAACCCGCAGCCGCTACCCTTTGGTGCGCACAGGGTAAACCCCGTTCCTTTGCAATAGCTCGCAACCCACACAGGAGAGATAACCCGCACTAGGCAAGCCCCGTGCCACGAGCTACTAAAAAAATCATTAGAAAAGTGATTTCTAGTGGTTCTTATGATCCTGGCATTCTATATCTCTATGACAACAAAAAGCTACTAAATAAAGGATAACACATTCTTAACCAAATTCTTCCCAAATACTTGTAGAACAGAAAGCAAAAGACGTACCATTACCTGTCAAAGCTTCCTCCCTCTTACTAGTCCCAAACGCACTAGCTCCATTGAACACAGCCAATCAAGAAGCAAAAAATTGCCCCTGAAAGTAACACCAACTACAAACTTCAAAACCAATATTTAGAGGGGTAAAAACCAGAATGAATTGCCCATTCTGAAACTATACTTCTCAAACTACCAAAACATCCATAAGAACTAAAAAGTCAATTTTTTTCCCTAAAACCAACTTCAAATTGCCCATTTCAATGCTTCCCTTCTTGCTTTCTCTCAGTTACTCAGCAGCAAACTAAGAGTAGTACACATAAAAATACAAATATACTTCTCAAAAGACAACAACATTCATAAAAATCAAAACTTTTTCTTTAAACCAACTTGAAATTGCCAATTCTTGAATGTCATTATGACCCACCATTAACAACAAAGACTTCAATGTTTCTTTACTAGCTTCGTATCAGCAACCCCACTATGAGTAATACATATAAAAATACAAAGTTACTCATACCTGAATGAAATGACTGTTTTATAGCTGGAAATAATGTTCCAAGAATGTTGTGAATCATTTTTCAAACTAAAATAACATAACATTCATAAAAATCAAAACTTTTTCCTTAAACCAACTTGAAATTGCCCATTCTTGAATGTGTTTATGACCCACAATTAACAACAAAGACTTCAATATTTCTTTACTTCTTTCCATCAGTTTATCAGCAACCCAACTATGAATATAATACATATAAATACTAAGTTATAAGGGCCTGCATGAAATTGAGTGTTTTGTAGCTGGAAATAATGTTCCAAGAATGTTGTGAATCATTTTTCACCTGGGGGCAAATCAGAGAGAAATTGGGTGGAAATTTCCTCTGTTACAGCCCCAAGTTAGTAGGGTTTAAGATGGTGAGGTTTATGAAGAGATAGTGTTTTTTGAGAGATAGACACCAAATTCAAAATTGGGATGCATCACCTGCCATAGTCCTAATAATTGTGGAACCATGAGACGTTCCAAAGAGTCACAGAAATTTCTTGTGCATTATAGGGTTGTACCTCCTGGGCTTGAACCATGTAAATTTGACCCTGTAGGATAGGGTGCACATGGTTTTTGGGTCATCAATTTCTTTTTGAGTAATTCGCAGAAATGCCCTTATTTTGGCGAAGTCTTTAATTTTTGCCAATTAAATTGGTAGTCTTTAATTTTTGCATTTCGTTAAAAAAAAATGATTTCGGGTTCAAATCCTCGCTCAGTCAAAAATTAAAAAAAAAAAAAAATCGCAAGATAGAATTGATTCGCAAGGCAAAATTTTGCTACCTTCAGGCAGAGTTTGAAACTCTCCCTGATTAAACTCTACCTTAACGTAGAGCCTTCAGGGTTGCCAAAACTCTGCTTGCGAAATTGTCTTTTTTTTTTAACTGAGCCGGAGTTCGAATCCCAAACCTAATGGTATTAGGCGAAAGGGACAAAAATTAAAGATCACAAATTTGAGGGGCAAAAATTAAAGACCAGTGCATTTGAAGGGCACTCCGCACAAAAAAAATCTTTTTTGGTTAGTCAATTATAGGGCTGGATACACAATTTATTGTACGGGTTCAATATAATTCAGTAGCTTTAGCTCAAATCTATGTATAAATTCACTATGTATGTACATGCAATAAACTGCCAATCTTAGCATAAATAAGTTAGGAACCATAAATTTCAAATATTAAACCATCCTATAGTCATTTATATAGTGTCACCATAAATTTTTGAGACTTGTGTATAGTTTCCTCTGTTAAGATATCACATTTATAACTTATAGAAATTGGAAATTTGGAGATATCTTTTTTAGAAGATCTACATATTTATTTTTATTTTTTTCATTTTATTTGATAATTTTTGTGTCACAGACTCACATCAACAGAATTAGGAGAATTGACAGTCTCCCTAATGAAAACATATATGTTAATTAGTATAGATGTTACATTGCTTTATTTCTTGAAATTTTCTTGGAGAATGGTGGACCCGTGAGTTAGAAGAAAAATGGAAACAAGAGAAAGTGAAGATAATTTTCGGATATGATTTTGCACCATTCGTTTACGCCAGTAAAGGTACAACTGATTTGCTAATTCAGTTCAAAAAAATTATCTTACTGTTGCTAGTGGCTATGTAAAAAGACACTAAAGTTATAGCCCAAATTATTCTGAAAACTATTACAGATCCTATCATTAGCTCTACCACATTAATCACTTCTTTTATCATACATACAAGTTCACTACTACCATAATTACAGTAACTAACGCTCCTCCTAATCAAAATTTATCGTATCGTTAGGGATAACACTACAAAACTTCATATCTTTTCAAATTGAAACCTTGAATAGTTCAGGTGCATGATAATCCCTATCCATTTCCTCCGAGCTGATTTTCGTTTTCGTTCTTTTTCCACATTAATCAAATTTCGAAATATTTGTATCCGTCATCAGAGTTGGTCATTCCTTCTTCCCAATCACCCATCTGACGACCTCCAAAAACAACTTGTTGAATGCCTATATATCTGTATAGTGAAGTATTGATGTTAGCATCTAAATTTCAGAAGATGAAAACCAACCATAAAATTGGTTGCTTACTCTGAGCTCAATACAGTCAAGCAATTGAGAAGTACGTCGACTGAGAAGAAATCAGCTGTACCAAGATCCACCCTGTTATGCACATGACCAGGTTGATATAAGCAAGTTTTGCCATACACAAGAAGCATTACAAGGAATCATTAACGACATATGTTTAATTGCAAAAAGGAAGAACGAAAGGAGGAAAGAAATGCATACCAAACTCTGGCCCAATTGTCCTGGAATTCAACATTACTTATGTCATGGAATGATGAAGGCATCACATTGAAACCTTTCTCTGCATCATAAAGAGGATCGAATTCCATTGATGAACCCCCCAGCTGCATTCATTTAACACAAACTTGAACCTTCTCCAATCATGTTAAGGAACTTTCTATTCTTTCGATATATGGTTTTTAATTTGAGAAAAGAAAGAGAGGATAATGAATGAATGAAATGATCAAAAGTAGAACTAACAACTTACTACAATTACAACCTGACCTGACACCATTAGTTTTAAGGTACGAAAAAATTTAATGGCAGATTATTGGAAGTACTCAACTTAATGTTTCTTGCTGAAGCAGAGTGATGAGAACAACAACAACATACCCAGTGTATTCCCACATGGTGGGGTCTGGGGAGGGTAAAGTGTACACAGACCTTACCCCTATCTTGGGAGGAAAGGCTGTTCCCGATAGACCCCCGGCTCAAGAAAAGGTGCCAAGACAACAATAAACAACAACACTAAACAGCAGCCAAAATAAAATAAAATCCATATTGAATGGTGAGTTCTCACCTGCAAATTAGATGAATTAAATGCACCTAAACGGCCCATGACATACCATGCCTGGATAACCTGTCATTAGAAGCACAAGTTCTTCATGTGTTATCAAACCCAAGAGGCTAAAAAGTTTGAAGTCATGTAATGTGAGAACAGAGAAGAAAACAGTCAACATACACTACCGAGGAGGTTAACGTCTCGATCAGATGGTGAGCCATAGAGTTCAAACCATATGTATGAATCAAGAGGATTAAAACTGCCGATTCAAATTAGATGCAGTAAGTGATATGTATCTTAACAAAATAGCAAGGAATAAGAAGGAATATTGCAGGAATCTGCAAAATAAAAAATTTGTTTTATGAGTATACTTTTAATCTGATAACATAGGTCTTATCTGGTGCAAGGATGAAATTCTAAACTCTATCCCATATTTAAAACAATTCTGTTCTCTTATCATCATCCAATGAGCCGAGGGTCTCTCGGAAACAGCCATCCTACCTTGGTAGGAGTAAGGTCTGCGTACATTCTACCCTCCCCAGACCCCAAGATGTGGGATTTCACTGGGTTGTTGTTGTTGTTGTTGTTGTTGTTGTTGTTATCATCATCCACAAATTCAAAAACTGCTACGGTTTTCTCTACCAGAATTTGTGACTAAAATAGATGCAGAAGTCATACAATAACAATAACCAGGGTGAAACTATTTCTCCAAAAGAAAAAAAGGCTATACATATGGAATTTGGTGCGTTCGCCTGTTTGGTATGAAGAGAAAATTTCCCTATTATCCATGATAGTCATTTTCAGGTGTTTGATTACTGTAAGCCCTTTTCTTAATCAGGAAAAAGGGTTTCATCATATCCACAATGAGTTACAAAAATGGGATAAGCTCCTATACAAAATCATTTCTCCTAGCAAAAATTGAAGGAGCTCAGAATATCCGAAAAAAACTTCAGCAGTATTTACATTAGACAGGTTGCACCAAGATAAAAGGTTAGTCAAACATTCGCTTTCAAACTGTGTTATTGAGTTGCGCTCCCATCAAAGCAGCATTGGAATCATTAGCCAAGTGCTTCTAACAGATTTTCCAACTCTCCATCTTCCCCAACCGTCAAAGGCCTCTTTGAAAATGTCTGATTACCACAAGCATTTTCCATCTAATGGGGGAAATGACTTCCCTCACTTACGGCAGAAAATATTTTCTTTTACAAATAACTAAAGTCTTACTCCATTTAATTTGTTCCGATTCTTAGACATTATTATCAATCATATTTATAGAAAGACTTTATTATCAACTATTAACACCCAAAATTTTCATCCAATTTCCAAAGCAAAAACTATCCTATCAATCCTTAATAAATATTCTCCGCAAATATATTTCGTCGCTGACCAAACACGGGAAAACATTTTTCAAGGAAAATATCTTCCTGCATACTAAACTATACTCTGCATCTTACCATTAAATAAAGGCACTCAACTAAAAATGTTGGACGATTTATTGCATTCGGACCAATAAAAATCTACAAACCACATGCAGCTTACTGACAACTGATGTATATATGATGCACGAACAACAATCGAAGACCATGTATTTGAATTATGATCGAGTCAAACAAACATGACAGATACAACCAGTGCATTTCCCGAACCTTTTTTTAAGTTTTAGCACATGTGTTCTACAGTTAGACACCTGAAAGGCCCAAATAGAGATTTTAAAGAAACTATTAACCCATCCAACAAAGAAAGGTTTGACAAAACCACTCTATTTTAAAACAAAATAACCCTAGAAAAGCTCCAACAGCTCAGCCACAAGTCTGACTACAGAAGAAGTGAACTCCTAAAGAAGAAGAATAAGACCTGGACTAGTTATTCTTCTCCTCTTTTCTGCTTCAATTTGATTTACTATAGTTAACAGAACGAAAGCTACAGTATAAATTGAAAAATGACATTACACTGTACTTAAGTATGTTTTAAAGGAATTTGGTCACCGGATGCTATTCATATATCTAGGAGATTATGATAGAAGGAGGAAAATTAGAGAATTTAATTACTCTCTAAAGCTGACTTTGAATGCAAGCACTGATCCTGTTTTAGATTTCTGAAAATTTCGGCCCTTCGTTCGAACTCTCTCTTCGACCTATCGAAATGGAGAAAAGGATGCAAGCAGATATCAATTAAAGTCCATAATTCAAAAATTAAAGTGAACTGAAATCAATAAAAGGTGGAATATCTGCTTACTCTTTTCCTCATAAGCTCTGGATTGCCAATACTATCACCAAGCACAGCACGAAGCTCTGTGTCATGTTTACAAGCATCTTCCAACACTCTGAAACAACGTTATAACATAAACAAGTCAATCTCAAGGACACATATGAAGTAAAAAGAGAAGATCACATCAATCAATTTTGGCATGCTAATGGCAACAATGTAACATAGACTCTAGCTTGTGCTGGTTCCAACTTCTAATCAACAATGGGTAAATCTATAGGACATACACGTACAACATACTTCACAAGCAATGCAATTATAAATTCAAAGTGTATTCGGCCTCGGAAGTGTTCCAATGTGAATGCTTTTTCATAGGGGTATTGAATAGTTACAGGTAAATGATTTGCGTGAGACAAGGTAATCATGAAAGTATCAAATACCCCCTATATTTCAACTTCTTTGTCTTACTTTACCTTTTAGTCTGTTTCAAAAAGTATGTCTCTTTCTTAATTTGGCAACTCTTTAATTTCAACATCCCACATGACATGTTTAAGACCACAAGATTGGACATTTTGGCACATTATACAAGATTCAAAAGTTTACATGCACAGTCAAACTACAACAACAACAACAAACCCGGTGTAATCCCACAGGTGGGTCTGGGGAGGGTGGAGTGTACGTGAACCTTATCCCTACCTTAAGGTAGGTTTCGGTAGACCCTCGACTCAAAGAACGTTAAAAAGGTAGTAGCAACAACCAGAAACAACGGCAAGATAATAAGATAACCGAGGCTAAAGGAACAACATGAAGCAATATACGTTCAAAAATAATGAAAAACAAGAATAATACTAATACTCTGATAAAGGAACAGAAATACGCCCAACTGTTTCATGCACAGTTAAACTAAGACACATAAATTGAAACTCAGAGAGTACCATTTTAACACAACGAATACCTATAACATAAAATATGACATCAAAATAAAGATAGTAGTTAGAGATAGACTTGGCCCAAGCTGGGTAGTTATGAAGACGTTCATATTCGCGTTTCCTCTTCTCCTCCCTGACCTTCAACAACCTCCTTCCTCTAGCCGTCGTGCCTGACCCTTTAGCTGCTTTCCCACTTGTATCAGTAGCAACATAATCATGGTTTCGTTCGCCAAAATCTGCACTTAAATCTCCAGACTTTGAAGCAGCAATAGTTGAGCATTGAATAGGAGAAAGTTCTTTGTTACTCATTGGCATTACAATGAACTGAGCAGCTAGTAATGAACATGAGGGGGGCTTGCATAGGTTCACTTGAGAATAAAGATTGAGGAATTGTTGATGTCCAACAGACATATCTGCATAAAAATGGAATTACATTAAAGGGTTTTAACATAATCAAGAACCCTACATTTTTACACATAATTGAGAGAAACAAGTGAATATTCCATATACACAATTTCAAGAAGTCCCAGAAAATTCAATACAGAAATCAATTATATATAACTCCAAAGGTATTAAAGAAAATACAGATTGTAAGAGCACTAACTGATTATAAACTGAGGTCACTTACTTGACAACCTTTTGGAGATGAATTCTTGAACTGAAAATCCAACTAAATTCTTAACTTTGGAACAACTGAAAAAGAGAATGAGAATATTTGAAGGGTTGTAGGAGCTTTGCAGATAGGTACTCTGTTAAAAATGGTTATTAACTGCCAAACTTTTACTAATGTTTTATTATTTAACCCCTAAATAAAATGTCTGAAATGTAGTGGTCAAATGGGCGTATGGTTTCTGATTTATTACGTTTTACCAGAATGGTGTATTGTTTTACCTTCAGAAGTGTCCCTAAAATGTTTGAAATACTCTTATTTACCTAGCCGAATTTAAAATTTGGAGTTTCTGAATTTGAGTGTATATATATATATATTTATTTTTGAACCTCCTTAGTAAAAATCTTAGCTCTGTAACTGACTGATTCTGCTAAATCAATACTCTACGTGCTAACTCCATCCCTGCTTATCTATGGTGTAAAATGACGGGTTGAGTTGAATTTAAGCAAGTTAAAATGAGATCAATTAATAATAGTCGAGTTAAAAGTTTCTTGAGTTAAGATGAATTGAATTAGATTAAATAATGAGTCAATTTCAATCCATCTAACTCTTATATAATTTTAATTTCTTTATTTATTTTCTCATAATATGTTTACTTACCTAGTAAAACCCTCCTCCTTTTTTATAATGGCCACCTATAAGTGACTATTACATATAAAACAAAGAATTTTTTTTTAAAAAAAAAAAAAAAATATATATATATATATATATATATATATTTTGATTTTTTTTTTAATCAAAGTTCCATTGATCAAGTAGTTAGGCAAGACTCCAACCTATTCATTTCAAAGATGATAATTACACGGAGGAGGACAGGGGCGGACGCACTTTATAGGATGGGGTGTCATCCAACACGGCTTCATTAATTTTTTTAATATATATGTATTATGTATATTATTCTGGAAAATAATAGAATAATTATAGATATTAAAAATGACACCAATTATCACTCAAGGCTCCTTGGCTTGCTGGTTAAGCGGCTTGCTGAGGAAGCATTCAGCCTGTGTTCGAATACGTTAGCAGCACATTTTTTTTAACCATTTTCTATGTTTTTCTTCAGTACCTATATTTCCTAAAAAAAGTTAGTAGGCCTTGAAACTATAATCCCCTCCACCATTCCTGCTAACGATCAGGCAAAATCAGTCAACCTAGATATATTGATGCAAACCTTTTATCGTGAACTGAATATTTCAAGCTAAACTTACAATCTTAACATTAAAAAAAATTAGTCATTCTTCTTTACAATTTGTTCGTTTTTTCTCTTCTTTAGATGTTAACACTGCTTATGAAAATTCCTGCGTACGTCACTGGAGGAGGACATAAACCTTAGCCTCACTTACATGACATAGATTGAAGGACTCCAATCTAATAGCTACCAAGAGTACATGTATAAAAGATTGAGGGACTCCACCCTATACAAAGCTGGGTTTTTTGGAGTGTAAACTACTACTACATACAAATATGCAGCTATATGCAATCCATAGTAATCATGTGATAGCATCATTGATGCAAAAGTAGTTCTTCTTTGGTCTAAACCTCAAGTTAGGAACGCCATCTTGATCAAACTTCAAAGAAGCTCTAACCTGATTAGGAAAAGAAACAACTTCATTGAAGAAAGTAAGAGATTTGTTATGTACTCCTAGATTGGCCAAGTAATCAGCAATGCCTTTGCCCTCTCTAAAAGTATGTACAAAAAGAACATTTCTGGAATTTGAAATCTCCCAAATTTGGTCCTGAATATGACTGATTTGCCAGTGAGGTTGACAAGATTTGTTGAGCATATTCACAATAAGCATGGAATCTGACTTCACAATAAAATTCTGAAATCCCAAGCTACAGCAAATGCTGCAACCCTGCAAGACTGCTTTAGCTTCAGCAAAATTGTTGCTACAAGAGCCGTAATGGTCTGAGAAAGCCTGAACCATGACCCCTATGACTTCTAATAAAATATATTATCCTTTGATTAAAAAAATCATTATTCAGTTTGGACTACAAATTGAGCAAATCAAATGACCTGCCAATTAGAATAAGCGACTGCGCGTGCTACATTTTTATGTGCTATGTTTTCGTATCCTCCTCACATACACTGTCTTCTTGCATCGACATACTTCTTTTTGTTTCCTTAACATTATTACCAAGATATTATCCTTTTCCAAAATCAATTTTAACGGAAGCTATATTTACTGAGATTGTCTTCCTAATTTGATTTATGCTTAAATAAATTGGTTGCATCATATATGATGTATACATGCTTAGTCCATTGGATTCTCATTTCTCAACCTGGATTTTAACTTGTCGTATGAATCTCTCGATTATTCTTCAACATCAAATGGATCAAATTTCAAGCTAATCTATATCATTATTCTTTGAATATTTTAAGTTCCATGCCTAGATTAAATTAGCGAAACTCTTGGCTTGTGAAGTATGATACATTTGTTTAAGTGCCAAACGCAAAGAAATAAGCAACTCTTCACATTTGATCCTCAGAAATGTCATAAAGCCAACATTAAACTTTTACTTGTTCATTCCAACTGAAAAGCATGAACTAATTAATAAGTAATCAGAAAAAAATCACAAAATCTTTGACCATTTTTTGTCTTCTGGAAGAAACCCCTTTGTTTAATGATCATGAGAAGCATGAATTAATTGATAATTAAGCAAAGTCCTATATCGTGAAACACGACAATTTGATGGCTTCCCTTGTGAAAACGAGTTCAGTTCTATCATCTATGCAATAACAGCACGAAAGGTTTTTATATAACAATGTTAAAAATATATTTAAAGATACTTCATAATAATTATTTCATTCGGCTTTATGATCTACATTAACTGTAGAATATTTATTTTCCTTTTAGTTTAATAATATCCTATAGAAGATTTGTTTTCTTTCTAAGTTTATGATCTACTTTAATTATACAATATTTATTTTCCTTTTAAGTAAGGCTATAAGGCAAATAACATATTCCTTTTAGTTTTATGTTTTTTATTTAATTTTAATCATGGAAAGAAGCAACAATAATTGTATGAAATTCATTATTCCACTTTGATTTTCTCTTTAGTTTTCTGTTTTTCATAGTAATCAGGTCGCTAATAAGATAAGTTAGCAAGAATAGTGTGTTAGTCCTTATATAAATATCACTAGAAGGAAGAGGTCAAGATCCACTTCCAAATTCCAATGGCTGATTCAACTCCTCTACTCTCAACTTCTCCTTCAACCAAGAATTACCAAGATCAAGAATTTCCAAAGCTAAATGATCATTCTTCACTTGAAGAAATAATAGAGCCATTTTTTGGGAGTTGTGGAATTGCATGGCCACAAATCTTGCAAGTCATGCTTGTTTCTCTGGCTTGTTTCTTTGAGGCTCAACAAATATTTATCACAATTTTTACTGATGCAATCCCATCATGGCATTGCACAACACTTAATAACACAAGTTGCAACCCAAAGTCTAATGTGTGTCAACTTTCTTACACAGAATGGAATTGGGATAAGCCTATTTACACATCCATTGTATCTGAATGGTCACTTCATTGTTCTGATAATCCTATACTACAAGGCCTTCCAGCTTCATCTTTTTTCATGGGATGCTTGCTTGGTGGCCTAGTTCTTGGTATGTTAGGTGACACGATTGGTCGAAAAACTATGTTGTTTTTCGGGTGTTTGATAATGTCAATGGCTTCAATATTCATTGCTTTCTCTAACAACATTTGGATGTACTCAGCCTTGAGATTTCTAAGTGGATATGGCCGCGCAGCGATTGGATCCTGTGTTCTTGTGTTATGTTCTGAGAGTGTCGCTATAAAATATCAAGGCCAAGTGGGAACTATAGGATTCTTTATGTCTACATTTGGATTTGTGTCAATACCAGGTTTGGCTTATTTTAGTAGGAATTACTCATGGAGGGTACTTTATCTTTGGACTTCTCTTCCAGCTATAGTTTATTGTTTGTTACTACAATTTTGTGTTTATGAGTCACCAAGATGGCTTCTTTCAAAAGGGAAAGTTAGAGAGGCTTACGCAATCCTCAATACGTTCATTGCACCTTATTTCAAGAACCAAATTTTAAATCTTGATCACAAGAAGTTGAATATTACTACTAGTGGTTCTAATCAACCACTACTCAAGATTTTGTTGAGGAAAAGATGGATTCTTGGACAGCTATTGCTAGCTTTGGCAGCTGGTTTTGGCATTGGATTGATGTACTATGGCATGCCATTAGGACTTGGAAATGGCAACTTTAGCTTAAATCTCTACTTGAGTACTGGACTAAACGCGTTGCTAGAGTTACCAGCATTCTTGATAGTCTTTTTCTTGGTAGAAAAATGCAAGAGGAGAAGCACTCTAGTTGGACTAATTATTTTATCAGGTGTTTGTGGCATGTTATGCATGATGGCTGGCGAATGGAAGATCTTACAGCTAGTATTGGAGTTAACTTCATTTTTCAGTGCTTGTACTGCATTTGATCTATTGCTGATATACACTGCAGAGTTGTTCCCTACTAGCATAAGGAATGCCACTGTGTCAATTGTCTGGCAGGCTGTGGTGCTCGGGGGTGTGGTGAGTCCGGTTATGGTTGATGCAGGAGGCGATAGAAACAAGATTTTACCATATTTGGTGCTTGGAATTATGACATCAATTGCAGGGTCATTGGTCATTTTTCTGCCAGAAACAAAGGGATTGGAGATTTCTAACAAGATAGAAGATCAAGAACAAGAAGGTATTGAACAACCTTATGTGATGAATGGAGTGTGAGGGTTGATCTTGTTATCGTAGTGCTCATCCATCATGTATGAGTCTTGACTTAGAATTAGAATGTTAAGCTTATGTTATGTTCTTTTTTCACGAAGTAGGTCAATAGCTTAGGATTAGAAATGCTTCCGATGGTTTTTTTCAACTTTAATCAATATAAGTTCACTTTGTAATAGGAGCTTTTATCGCAGAATTTCCCATCTTAGTAGGAGCTTTATCAGGAATTTCTCATCTTAGTAGGAGCTTTTGAGCGTTAGTGTTTACATCAATCATCGGCGCGGTGTAGTGGTTGCATTCCCCTTTAGAAACAATAGATGAGGCAAGAGGGGAAAAGCTAATAAATGAGCATCAAAAATTAGATGGATGAAGTAACAAGAGACAAGTGATTTACATCACATATATGAGATGTTATGTGGTTAGGCTTTACATTTAACTCATTCTCAACAATCTCTGATGTAATTTGAGGCAAAAAGGTAAAAACATTCACCCAACAAAAGACTGAAAATGGATAACAATGCAGCAAAGTGACAGAAAACTTATAAGTTTACAAAATCAAGAAGCAGAAACAAAAATAGAACAAGAAGTGGAAAAAGTGTCTGAGCCCGGGTTCGAACCGGGGACCTCTAGTGTGTGAGACTAGCGTGATAACCGACTACACCACCCAGACTTCACTGCTAGGATTAGATATATACATATAATATATCTAGCATTAAGCATTTTAATATTTTTCCCAACCTGTAATTTTTATGATGTCTTTAAAAAATGGGGGGAGTACTGTTCTGAAATAGGCAAGAATATCTAAATGACCGTATTATTGACGTCGCGTGAGGATCAAAATATGTATTTCAATTAATCTATCTATTCTATATTAAAAATACGAAGGACTTTCGAAATGTTGATTGAACTTTTTGTCCTTCATTAAAAGGCTCTGCAATAGATAAAATTGTCATTTACTATTTTCTGTCATTTAATTATTATATAAATATATTTCACACATGACATGAATCATGTAATTATGTTTCCTATATTTAGAACTTTGAAATCAAATAAAATTTTATGTACTAAATACAGTCAGACCTCTCTATAACGGCACCAGCGCATATAACAGCATCTCTCTATAGCATCCAAGTTTTTTCGGAACTAATTTTTTATGTTATATTTTACTTCTCTATAGCAGCATTTCACCTATAACAGCAACAGTCACCTTTATAACAGTACGCTCTTTGTAAAATTACCCCTCATATAACAACTATCTATTTTTTTTGGTAATATAATAGTTAACCATTTTTATAAAAATAGAATATCTATGATTACCAATAATAAGTGTAGAGATTTTGACCAAATATTGATCATTTAATACACTATTTATGACAAAAAAAAAATATCATATGACTATTTATATTTTCATCATTAAACGATTTTCCTTCATTAACAAAATGTGATTAAGCTTAGAATTTGACAGTTAAAAATGAAAATTAGATTTTATGTATTTTTTTGCCTATAACAGCGAAGTATTTTTTAAATGTCAATGCTATTATAGGTGTTTTAAATGTCAATGCTGGTATAGGTGTATAACAGTCATTCTCTATAACAGCTGAAAATTTCGAACCCAACGATGCTGTTATAGAGAGGTTTGAGTATACTTCCTTATTATTTGAACTTGGTAAGAATCCTAATATTTTGGTATTCTTTTAATTTTGGACAAATCCTTGTCTTCTCCGATTTACAAGCTCGAGCCACATTCCATTTTTTATTGGATTTAGTAGAGTTTATTATGCTAAAGGACAAGTTAATTTGTTCATAGATCAAAAATAAATTTGCTTTTACAAACGTTAACTATAAGTTCCTTTAACATTGAAATTAGTAAAAGAACTAAAAATATGATAATGTATGGAGTGATTCCTCTTGCATGCGGCTTTACTTTCACAAAATTGAGAACAAAAATGTTCTAATAATTTTTTTCATTAGACGTGATGACATAACCTTATTAATATGGCATTATTGTTCTCCTTTTTTACCCTTTAAAAATAGATTTCACACTAGACGAAATAGTTATTTAATTATTACCTAATATATAGAATTTTAAAATCAATAAAATTTTATTTAATAAATCTTCCCGTATTTGAACTATATACTAAGTCCTAAAATTTAGAACTTTAAAATCGATTCAAATTTACCATGTATAAATTCTTACCTTATTTACAGGAATATTTGTCCTTTTCAATCAATAAATAGGGAATTTTGGTTCCTTCTTGAAATAGATTACGTGCATATTAAAATTATAGAGTGTATATAATTTTCTATTCTCTTATTTGATCTCACTCAAAAACATATATGTCCATGGAAGTCTGATCACGGACACTATCCAAAATCTCTTTGTGTTCTTAGGGACGACAAATTTTGTATATTTTTCCATCCTGAGAAGTAGTTCAAAATTGGAACATACCCTTTCTCCGACTAAGTGTTGTTTTTGTTTTTGTAGTTGCTTAGGCACGTAGGGTAGCTAGAAAACTTTCAGCAAGGGGAAATCAGAAAAACAATAAACTATTGGCATCTAGTTCTACTGATTGGGGCGTAGAAGGCATCAATCAGTCAGTTGTCTTGATGCTATATGGAATGTGTATACTATCATTAGCGCTAAAATTTTAAATTTCGTTGTAATTACTTAATAACAAAAAACACAAAAGAGAATTTGTATTTTTTGAAAGGAAAAAAGAGTACTTTTTTACTTATCGAATATTTTACAGTTTATTGTAGCTATAAGAATGTTTAAAGCTTTTCTTCTTTGTACCTTATATAAAATCTCCTTATTTGAATTGCAAAACTATTTTCCTTAAGCCTAATCCTTTCACGTTTTGAAGGTTTTTATTCACGTATTCTATACACAATTCTCTCTTCAGGTTACCCAGTGGTAGTTGGACTCAAACGTATACCTGCAATGTTAGGTTTCTTTTTAGTTCCTTTACAGTTATATAAAACTCACTATCTTTTTATTGATAGGTCTAAAATCTTAGGTTTATATTTTTCTTGTAGGAGTGGGACGGTTGGGGGCTATCCAATTTTGCTTTGGAACAGGAAGTACATACCGCAAGGCAAGAGCTAAGTCATACTCTATATCAGGTAATATAGAGCATTTTCAAAGCATTGGGACAAGTTTAAGGAATTAAAATAGTGTGCAGTAGAAAAATAAGGTTTGATGCTATTGAAAAAAGGTGACAAATATGGTGCTTTTTTTATTTCAATCTTTCCTTATCATCTTTTATGTATGTAATTGACATGATTTCAATTTTACTTTGTTTTAGTGTTCTTCACAAATAAAAGCGTTTGTTGTAGATGACTGATAAGACGTAGTAAAGAACTTAAATTCCGTCTTCGAATTTAGTTTTAATTATATATGGAGATTTTTTCATTGAAGTTATTAGATTTTATTTTGTAATCTCGCGTCATAACAATTACAATATTTTGTTATACTGGGATTTGTACATGGGGCCTTTCATTGGATCGATGTGGATATATTTACTAATTATTATGTGGTTTCATTTAGCATATCAAACGAGGTGTACGGAGAGATACCGTTCCCACCGCTAGATGAAAGAACTTGTGATCCTGACTGGATCCCTTGCGGACACTGTGGTATTTCAGTATTGGGAGGACTGCTTTGTGCTTATTATAATCGTTGGACTTTTAAAGTCTGGGTTATGAAAGACTACTGTGTTAGTGAATCTTGGACTGAATTGTTTACCATCTTTATAGAGCCGTACCGAAATATTGGTTTGCGGTGAAGTGCTACTCTTGTGTGACGAGAAGGGATATCGTTGTTTTTGGACATCAAAGGGACCATTAGGATCGTGGCCTACATCCATTGGAGTCCAGAGCCAAAATGGCTTGTTTTTACAGTCATTAGCCTAAAATAGTATTCTTTTTTTTTTAAACCAAAATGAGTACCAACGAAATACCCACACTCACACTGTTCCGGTGCCGAATGAATTCTTGTATTTCGCTACACATGCAGCGAAATGCAACAATTTTTTTTATTTTTATTTTTTTGCAATTCGTGAAAGAAACTGTTTTTTTTTTTTTTGCATTTCGTTGTGCAATTCACGAAATGCAACAATTTTTTTATTTTTTTTGCAATTCGTGAAACTAATGAAAAAAATTGTTTTTTTTTTGGCATTTCGTGAATTGATCAACGAAATAGGTTTTTTTTTTTTTTTTGCATTTCATGAAATTAATGAAAGAAACATTTTGTTTTTTTTTGCATTTCGTGAATCAATGAACGAAATAGTTTTTTTTATTTTATTTCGTTCATCTAAATGATATATATATTCTATTATACGAGTCTATTCCAGAAGCTCTGTATTGATTATTTTGACCTACTTGTAAAAGTTGAAGTCAAACGGATGTCATTTGGTTCACTTTGGGATGAGGTTTCATTTTGAAAATCCCGGTATTCAATTATTTATTTTGGGAAAACGTGCTCTGATTGGCAATCTAAAGATTCCGTTAGAATTGAAATATTATTTATGACCTGTAGAAATTGACGGGGCTAAATTTAGGATTTGTTTGACTGGTTTCTAACAATTAAGTTGGTTTAGCATTTAATATGCCTATTTATGGTGAAAAGATGGTCACATGAAGAAATAAGACCCGTATTTGAAATTTATTGGTTTCGTTAGTTTCGTATTGATGTTTATGACTTGCGGGGATGGGTGGCGCGATTCTCTAGCCTTTCGGATGAGTTTTGGGTAAGGAAAAAGATATTTCGGAAATCCTTAAGTTAAGAAATGAAGAAGTTTGGCCAAAGTCAACACCGGGGGTAAATGAGTCTTTTTTCAAAGTTTTGTCGATTTTACTAGGTCCAGAATATGATTTATGACTTAGTCGAGTCGTTGGTTCAGTTCCCGAGAGGTTCGGGTGCGATTTAGGTAGCTGGTTGAGAAACTAGTTTTTGAGATGCTTTGGAGTTGATCACGGTCAAAATCGGGTCAAGACGGTCCCGTTTGGATGTTGTGAGAGTTCGAGCAGGTTCTTATGATGATTTTCGACTTGTCCACAAATTTTGGTTAGAATCTGATGAGTTTCGGATGTGTTTGGATTGTATGGTGTTTGTTTTTTGTTTCGACGTCGTTTTGAGCAAAAAGGGTACCATATTGAGCAAACGACCTTTAATTTGTGTTTCAATTGGACCGTTAGATCCGTATCGTAATTTCGGAACTATAGCAACAAGAATCGTCGCATTTCGCCATCGTATGAGGAAGATACAGCCATTTACTAAAGAAATTCACTGCTGGTTTTCTGGTATTATTTTGCTGAAAATCACGATTTTGCCCCTAAGTTCACCATTAAATTTCTGCATTCCTTCAAAATTTGAAAACATTATATCTCTCTCGTTTTAAGGCCAAATTGGGTGATTCAAAAGGTTATCTTGAGTGAAATTTCGCCAGGATTTTATTGGGCTTGTCAACAATGAGCCTCGTAATCATCTAGCACCTGATTTGGACCGAAACAGCTGCAGCATTTTTTTGTCTCCACTTGTTTTGGGATTTAGTTACTTTTCTTACAAGTTTAGGAACTAGGATTGAGGTGATTTTCGCGGTGTTGTTCTCGTCTCAACGAGGTGGTAAGTATTTAACCTTTATTTTGGTGTTTCTCCATGATTACTTTCGTGGTAAGTATTTAACCTTTATTTTGGTGTTTCTCCATGATTACTTTCGTGGTAAGTATTTAACCTTTATTTTGGTGTTTCTCCATGATTACTTTCGTTGGTTATTGTTTATATCCATGTTTTTTTTTTAAATTATTATGACGATATATATCCATGTTTGGATTGTAGAAATTGGGGTTTTGAACTCAAAAGTTGAAAAGTGGTAAATCAAGGATTTGAGGATCAAGATTATGGCTTTTTGAATGATTTTTTGGATTTAGACTAATTAAGCTATGGGTAAACCAATTTTGAAATAAAATTCCAGTTTTGAGAGTGACAGAGAGACTCTGAGGTCTTTGTCGGAGATTGAGAGTGACAGAGAGATTCCGATGATACAAGAACGGATAGCGGAATAAAGGAAATAACAAGAAAAGTAAAGGATAGACAGATTGACACGAAAAAATGGAATTAAAAAGCAACCTAAAGGTATATTAAACCTAAAAACCTCAATTAATTAACATTAACAAGCACCAAACTCTTAGGAAGACCTCAAGGGAATTAGATTCCCTTGCAACCAACCTCTCAATAAATCTCAAATCAACGAGAGCTTAAATCCATAAGACTCTCAATTGGTTCTCTCTCTAGAGACAACACAAACATACTAACATTTTCATCAATTCATCAAAAGCTCCTAATGAAATAAAAGACTAGCTAGTTATACTAAATAAATAATAGAAGACCCTATTATTACATAAATGTCATTAATGAGGCAAGGGTCTTATTTGGCTAGTCTTGTGGAGATGGAAATCTTGAATTTGCGAATGTGGCCTCTTGCAAACCTAGCCTTCCTTGCTCGTTTGGCCCCTTCAATGTGCATCCATCTCCAATCCGTCCTCCCATGCTATCATCCACTCTTGGACTTCCCGGACGTCCCATGACAACATCTTTGAGGCAACTCGGCTTGTATCATCCGTGGCAGCATTACTTTGTATTTCCTCCCTATAACCGTTTTTGTTTATCCATTCCCGGTAAGGATAGCCTTAAAAGCGCCGAGAGAGTACATCCCTACTAGTTTACTTATATTGAGAAGGGTTATTCAAGTTAAGGTGATATTGTCCATGTGTTTGTAATATACTATCTTGAATCGTACTATAAAACATTATTTACGAATATGATGATTTGAGTAGTTAATTCAAAGTCCTAAAATGTTATGCAAAGTTCTATTAAAAACTAGAAAATTGGAATACAAAACTGAAAATTTAAAAATAAGATTCATTGCAAATATCATCATACAACTTTTTCTATTAATTGAAAGGTCAAACAATGAATACAAGGAAATAATGAAATTCATATATATATATATATATATATATATATATATGACCACGAAACCTATTTTTTTTTTCCTTCTTTTTTTTTTTGGCAATTTCTTCTTCATTATCTTCCTTCAACTTATGTTAAAAAGGCTAAAAGACTATTATCTCTCCCCTTTCCCCATAATTAACATTAATATGCATTGATGTCCCACGACTTGAAATTTTCCGGCAGAAACTCATTTCAATTATCTCTTCCCCAGAATTAATTTTATCAATAGGTATTAATGTTGCTGTATTAAGGACAGGACACCCCCAACATATACTGTCGTGTTTTACGAAGCCAAAATTGTAAAGAAATTGATTCGATTAAATTTCAGTAAATAAGAGGAGATAAGCAGGAAACGACTGCACTTTTAATTTTCTACCACTTCCATCTATAATCACCTCAACCAAATTCCAAAAAATAGTATAAAGTCAGAATTATGTGACTAATCACGGGTAACAAGCTGGCAATATATAGTTACAGAGATTTATTTATCGCTAATACTTAAGAAGTAATGAGTAGTTACTTGAAATATATAGTATCTTTTATCCCTCAAGTTTATACCGGGCAAAATAGTTGAAACGAGAAACAATATATAAAGGGCTTTCATCTTCACGAAATACATTTAATCTGCAACCAAACATGAGGTTGTAACCCAAAAGTCAAGCAATTTTCCATATTTGGAGAACAGCCAGATGTTAGAGGCCTATATATGATACAAATGGGCATTGGCAGTATTGTTATAATAGTGGTGTCCGAGCTAGCTTGTTTTTTACTTGCTAGTTGCTACCTCTCACCAATACAGATATCGAGTAACTCTATTCACTATCCACTAAGGCTTAAGCAAAGAGAAATCATGTGGCGCTTTTTGAGTTTTGGCTAGACGTAAAGTACATTGAACTCAAAAATGAAAACATCAGAGACAATTACCTTAATATAGTGGTTTATCAAAATCAAGCATGACCTTCCTTTCACAATAAGCACCATAATCAAACAGAAGTTACACGCCATTTAATAGCCTAAAAGTGCATCACTGAGTATTTTAATAGAGCTACATGTACACACTACACAATGTCAAACCCCACGCCGCCCTCCTTTCCTCCTCCACTTCGAGTAGGGGAGGCGGGAGAGAGTGTACGAGCAAATATTCCTAAGAAATTCACCTGATCAGTGCAGCTTTGCTACAAGCTGAAGTTCCTACATATCTTCGATCACAACAATGGAAGACGACACAATAATTGTGTCTACAGTCTATTCTACAAATAAGTGTTATTAGGTATCCTCTTCCACAATTTTTCTTCTGTACTATTGCCATCTTTTGGAAGACCTAACTGCAGAACTGTTGCCGGAAGGGGGTTTTTTAGAACCTGCGAAGCATAGAGAGGAAAAAGCAAAAGTTGGTACTGTTTATGGCCAAAAATAAGAATGCTTTAGAAAGAAGGAAATAGTGAACCATTATTGTCATTTGTGTTCTCTAATTTGGAGAGCATATCAAAGAAGGAAAATAAAGGTGAAAACCAAGAACAAATGAGAATCACATACTCGGGACTTTAGGGGTGCTCTTCTTCATTGATGACAACCAGGAAGATCCTGTTTCCACCTTCTTTTGTGTGGGCCGTGGAAGTTTAGCAGGTACAGAGGGCCTGAATCATTTACCAACAAAGAGAATAAGTAAGTTCTTTTAGATTTGATGAGTACCTTGGATGTCTTTAACAATGGGTTCAGCAGCAAAATTTAACATTCTGCTTTTCCCAAAAACTGTAAGCCGTCTTCAACAAATACTCTACTAAGAAGAGATGTGATCTAAAAGTCATGTAGTACATTTAAACTTGGAAACGATGACTTATGGCATCAAACTATGAAATGCTCATTCAGAATGTAAATGATGCATATCTTTGATATTTTTCTGTGAAGCCAAAATATGGATCAAGAAATGAGAAAAGGAAAAAGGGAAAATTCTAATACAGATGCAGCTAAAGCACATTTTCAACACACAAAGATAAAAGATATGCTGACATCTCAAGCTGAGGTGCTCATGGGGAGACAGGAGATTCCACAAATGATTCAATAGTCAAGAAAAAAGCCATCTAACTGTAAGGCAAGACCGGCCAAAAACAGTGTTATCAAAAGCGAAAAGCGCAAAAAAGCTCTAAGGTTAGCTGGGGCTTTAAGCGCAAAGCGCAAATAAAGCGTGGGCTTTAATGAAAAAAGGCGCAATGGTGCAAAATACAAATCTATATATGTTTAGTCCAAGACTAATAATAATAAGCATGAATAACAAATATATGGACAAAAAAATTGTAAAAATATTACGATAAAGTGAAATATGAATTATCTAGTGTCACCCCTTCAAGGGAGGCTCATTGGCAAGGAAAAGTATGTCTTAGAGCCTTGATGATGACACTGAAGCGCACATAAAGCGAGGCGAAACGCTCAACATGGTTTGTGCCTCGCTTCAGGGCTTAAGCGCGCTTTAAGCTCGCCTTTGACAACACTGGCCAAAAAAACAATCAGAGAAGTCATAATATACATATATTTGTAGAATACTCACTTCTCTGGGGTCTCTGAAGGTTGCTTTGCCGTTTCTGGGAAAAGAGTGTACTCTACGATACTATTGATTGAACCATCAGTCTCAGTTCCCATTGAAAGTACACCATCAGATATGTCACTTAATCTCTCTTCAGAATCTGCATCATCAAACCCGATGAGCACCACGTCTTCATTAGGATTTTTAGCTCCTTTCACAGTGTCTTCGCCCAGATTTAGACCAGCATCTACTACAGCAAGCCTGGATTGTCTAAAGAAATCTCTGTGATGCCTAAAGTCATCCATTGATTGCTGAGAACCAGTGTCAGATTGTCTGTCACTGCATTCTGAACTATTGTCCGCGTCAGAAGTAGCTTTCTGAGTAGGAGGTCCTGAGCTTCTCTCTCCAGAAAATATTTGGCTTGCTCGTGGACCACCTAAAGAATGTCTTCTTGGAGAGGCAGAGCCATGCCTGGTTGAGCTCACACTGCGCCTCTCACCATTACCATTAGTTTTGGTAACCCGCAGCCTCCCAATTTCCTCATCCTTCTTTACAATTGTGTCCTTTAAATTAGCTACCTGAAAATTTACTATTTATCTTCAATAACAAAGGAAATAGAAGCATAGCAAGCATCATAAATCTAGTGTACTCATACTCTAGAGAAGAGCTAAGAATAGAAGATTAGCATTAAGATGGGAACTTAATCGTAGATCCACAAATGTGATGTCGGATTCACAAAAAATAAGTAGACAGTACAACAGTAGATGCATGCAACATAGAAAAAGTAAGAGCAACTAGAATAACATTATTTAGAGAACTGCTGATAGAACATGCCCTGATGTACCTGATCCATAAGCTCTTTAACACCCCGACCCTCTTTATTATTTCTTGCTGCACCCAACTCCACTCCGGACACCCTCTCAGCAAACTTCAGGGTGCTAATGGTTTCTGAGTAGGATTCTACATCAGGATTGAGCTGTACAAACATAAGTGTCTTTGCCTGGCCTCCTGTAACATGAGATGAGCGAAAATAAAGTAAATAATGGCTTAGTGGGAAAGAGAAGTAGAACTCATTTACAGAGTAAAAACAATATATTTAAATTTGAATTAACACGGAGAAAGCGTTTAACTACCAAGGGAGCTTTGAAGAACTTGTGTTAGTTTGCTATTTCTGTATGGCACATGAGCACTTTTTTGTGCCAATGCAAAGATCACATCTCCAAGAGCAGACAAGGATTTGTTTATATGTTGTGCTTCCCGTAAACGATCCCCTGTGGCTTCAGAGCGATCCACCCTTTCACTGCCAGCCAAATCTACCAAATGTAGGCAACCTCGTAGAATATCATTTGTTTCCAAGTCTACGCCACGTACATGAACAGTGAGGATACTGCATCATAATGAGTCAAATAAATAGGATGTAACAGAAAAAAATTCAGAATGGGATAAAGAGCGTTAGTATAAGAGATAACCTATGTGACCGACTGCTTCTTTCATTTAAAGCAGTAGCACCAACAGCTCTATTCATTAAGCCAATATTCATTAATTCTAAAACATTTGCAGTTGATTTGACTGGATGCATGCTAGCATCAGGGACAGCTAATCCATTGGGTTGAGTGGTACTCCAAATCCCAAGTGTGCGCTAGTTAAAGAAAACATTAGGAAATATATGGCATACACATTTAAAACATCTTCACTAACTACTAAAAAAGGAAAACTTGAAAATATTTATATAACGACGTCGAAGCAATAGTGCTTCAAGGAAATAAATGTGTAAAAAACGAACAAAGAAAATGCAAATAATAAAGGCATCAAAAACACGAATAGATTTTATTAACAAGGATATCGTTTCTGAGAAGCATCACTGCAGAGCAAGTCACGCACTTGCTCATTGTATATCTCAACCATTTGAACACCAACTTCATACGCGATGGAACTTTTCCTACTCTGGGAGATGTTGAATAGATCATTCAAAGCTCGATAATTGACTCCCCAATCCTCCACCGATGACATGCTGGGCCCACTCTGAAGGCAATTAAAAGGGACTAGGATAAGTAGAAGTAAATAGCCATCGGTATCTACTAAATAAATTTTCTAAAGATGGGCATACCATGGTATACGTTTTACCGGAACCAGTCTGACCATAAGCAAAGATGCAGACATTGTACCCATCCAAAACAGACCTGATTAATGGCTGAGTGTCCCGAAATACCTCCTCTGAAATATGCTAGAATTAGAAAGAAAAATGGCAAGCATTGGAAAAAGGTACTATCTTTCTTTTTTTCTCCTTTGTGACGAAAGTAAAGGATATTTACATATTAAGTACTAATTCTGTATATCAAGCCAACAAACAAAATCATCAAACCTTGGGTAACTGCAGGCACAAAGACCTTGTTGAATTTGAAAAGACGGTGACTCTCTTTCCCGGGTTTGGAAGGATTAGTGACAACCAGTTCCCCATTCTCACCAATGTACTCTATGGTTGTTAATTTTTGGCTTTGGCCCCGAAGGAATGGCCTTATCCGACAGTAAACTCTAATGTTACCTATCAAAAATGACATTATGTTAGGGAAACATCATGTTGCACTTAAATAACTAAGTTTTTCACATTCCATTTGACTAACCTTTCAAATCTTGAACTTCGTTGTACAACTTCCTATTTTCTTCAAGCACTGTGTGATAATTCTGAGCAGCATCAACCAGCCCCTTAAGATTGAACCCTATTAATCAAGAATACATCCATAAAGATTAGATTTCAGGATCAAGAAGTACAAATATAATCATAACATTCAATTCTCGTTCTGACCAAAGTGGTTAAGTTCTTCGATGTAAACCTCCTTGGTCCTCATCACCTCCAGCCTTATAGAGTCAGATGCTACCCTCAATTCCTGAGTTATTTAAGAATGTCATATTCCTAATAACTTTTAGTATGAGCTGTTACGATTAAAGTCAGACGCAAACCTGCAGAGATCCAAAATGAGAGTCTATGAAGTGTTTGTAGCCAAGCTCTCTCCTTTTCAATTTCACCAATTTGGATTCTGAAAATGCCTCAAGTTCTTGTACTTTCTTTGTTGATTCACTCAACAGACGTTGAAGTTCCAGTATCTTGTTCTCTAACTCAACTCGAGTTTGCTCGGCTTGTGCTTCCAATTGTAACCGATCTTTTTCATGTGCTTGTTTGGATGATTCAAGCTCAGCTATCAATGAAGATATTTGCATCTTGTAGTGATCATTCTCTTCCATTAATCTGATTAACTCTCTCTCTTGAAGTTTTTCTTTCTCTTCAATTTTGGCCTTCTCAATCTATAGAAGAGAAGTTAGTTGGACTACATGTACAGTAAAATAGAACCACATAACAGAAAACTATATAAGCAGCATTGTCAATTCAACATGTTGTAACAGGCATGCTAATCAACATCACAACAAAATAAACGAGTAAAAATAAGGGAGAAAGTTTCTATCATAAATCATAATGCATCCGTAAATTAATCCCCCATCAAAAAGAATGACAAAATTTGAGCCTCTATGTTTGAGCTGAAATTTGGATTTATTTCCTCTAGACATTCATTGTCACATTGTGTGTTCACCAAAATCGTTATATCTGGAAACTAATATAGAAAGTACAAGTAATCGCACATTCTAAAATTAATACAAATTGTTAAAGAGAATCATAGTAAAACTATTTGACTCTCCATTAGTAACTAACCTAGGAGATCCTTAATATTTATGTATGAATAATGTTCACAATATTTATGGAAAACAATAGTAGTATTTCTCAATCAAAATTCTTTTTTGAGACAGTCTCTCAATCAAAATTCTGACATTCACATATAGGTATTTTTTTGGATCTATGAGTATTAGCGAAGGAAGAAGGGGGATTTGAGAAATAATAAGACACATTAACCTTAAAGCAGTCATCTCCAACGTCCCAACTCAAAGGGTAGCAATGAAAGGCTACTGTACTAACACATAACTAAGCTAGTTTTCAGTGTCAAAGTAATACAGGAGAATAAAACATTGTCAAAACCCCAAAAAGCTCTCAATATTACCAGTGGAAATTTGGAAACAGAACAGAAGACTTAGTATGAAATAAATTCAGCGTGTATTTTTTTTTTTTTTTGATGACATGGGAATCCGCAGCCGCTACCCTTCAGGTGCGCACAGGGTAAACCCAGCTCCTGTATAATAGCTCGCAAACCACACAGGAGAGATAACCCGCACTAGGCAAGTCCCGTGCGACGAGCTCGACCCAGGCAAATCCCCTGCTGTCGTAGGCAGGGGTTTTCGAACTGAGACCTCCATGATGAAAGCCCCATGCTCAACCAACTGAACCACCCTTGCGGGTAATAAATTCAGCGTATATATTCAGTAAAAACATCCAACATATGCACCCAAATTTCATAAAAAGGCAAGAAAGCATGCTCTTTCAAGTCAGAAATTAGTAACTTCTTCATAAATTTAATATGCACCTTTATCTGTTGAAGCTTCTTCGTAATAACCTGGAAGATTGAATGAAATGTGAAGTTCAATAAAAGAATAGATAGAACAAAAAGAAGAAAGAAACATGTTTTATCAATAGTGATAATTATACCTCATGCTCCTCAGTGGTCCCCACTGCAAGGGTTTCAAGTGCTTTAACTCTTGATTGATATCTCTCCTCACGAGACTTGTACAAACCATTTTGCTGTAATACCCCGAGAGACCCACAATTCGTAAGCCCTTTGCATGAAGTTCATAAATCAGAACTGATAATTGGAACACTGGTACCTTTCTCAAATTATCAGCTTGTTTTGAAACTCGTTCTTCAATCTCTTGTACGACCAACTTTACCAGGGAGGCCACACACTTAACAAGTAGTAAAAGGATATCAGTAAGTACATTAAGTATCAAATAGGATCCAGCAAAAAGAAATTTGTTATTTTTCTGTCCCCCTGCTGTTCAGTTCATCTGTCATACCTGAGGTATATCCCCATTCTTTCTCTCAATGCTGTCATCCAAAATATTACTCACAACACTGAAAAGTGAATGAGTGGAGGCACTCTGAAGATAAAAGTCAGTTCAATAAAGGAAATCTGAAGAAGGCACAAACAGTATAAAAGAAAGTGATGAGTTAACACCAAGCTGAAGACCTATTCCAGCATTACCTCTAAGCTGTTTAGTTTCATCAATTCTGAGATCTTAGCAGCTGGAATATCAGCTAAACCGTGCTTTGATTGGATTCCATCAAGAAATTTACTCCCAGCAAGATTATCTGAAAATTAAAGCTTAGGTAAGTGAAAGAAGTAAATCTACAGCGGAAAAGATTACAAACAATGAATAATGCGCTTAAAATATTACATGAAATTGGTACATCTGACACAGATAAGAGGGAAAAGAATCCATAAATTCAACAAAAGAATTTTTTTGATGCACACTGTTCTGCAAAACTAGTACAGCTTTTTTGCATTTCCAGTGTTCAGCCAACTAACTAAAGAGATTATCAGGGAAGGAAAAGAAAAAGAAAAACAGAAACAGGAGCAGAAGGAACATTATAAATCTTTTGGAACTAAGCTTTAGCTTCGCCCAACGGTCAAATTCTATATTACAGTGTTAGGACAGAGTAAAGCAGTTTTCCAATAGTTGGATAATATAGGGAAAGGACTGAGAATATCAAAAACCTGAGATACTGAAAGATATGGAAGATTTACCTTCGGTAGCCCCTTTGAAGTTAAGAATTTCATTTAAACTGGCTGACTCTCCATTTTCAGTTGCAGCTTCTGGATTCATGATAAACTTGATATATGCTTTTGCAGGATTATTATGGAGACCACTACCAGTAAACAGACAAGAATATGTTGCCATATAAGTCAGCTCGATTTTGGATAATTGTGAAGGAGATGATCAAACTACTAGAACAAAATATACTAGCATGACTACATTAACAGCTATTCTTCAGCCAAAAGCAATGATAGGCAAATAGGGTTGATACAATTACAATAAGATTAGAAAAGTGCTATTTTAGTCAAATAAAAACAACACATGCATTATTTTTTTGACTTTCATTGATATAGATATTTCCAAACAATGCTTTGCACAAGGAACTGTGTGATTTTATTCAAGTGTCTGACATTTCCATCAGGACAGGAAAATCTTGCCTTGGATTAAGATTCCCAATGAGTTATGAGCACTATCAGACATCATAATTTCTTTCATCGTGAGTGTCTATCTATCTCCATAAGTATCTCATTCTCCATTTTTTTTTAAATGGATCAAGAACTATGAATGTCAAGGATCAAATAAGTAGATCGACAATTCTCTCACTAATAAGGCAAAAAGTTCTTATGGTTATTATACTTACCCCAAAAGAAAGTTCTTTAGGTTATTGTACTTACCCCAAAAAAGAAGTTCTTATGGTTATAGTGAAGCTGCCAATTGTAGCAACGTGGGTTATAGTTTGAAAAACCTATCTTGAATCCACAACAAAAATATTTATGACACTTGTTGTTCTTGTACGTAATGTCAAATTGAAGACCGAAAAAACCATTACATCATTGCCATCTTAGAATCATTTTCCTTATTTGGAGAAAAGGTTAATGTGGGTTAAACCCCATTTAAAACCTAATATAGGAATATGATATCATATCATCTCATATACATTGTTTTAGTTTAATGAAAAGTGTAAGTAAACTGATTAAACTATTTTATAGAAACCTACTATTTGAAATGTTGGATTCATACCAACAAAGCTCACAAAACATGCACTCCTGGCAAAAGTTAGTCTTTATATCATTCCAGACTATTGTGGGAGCTAATCTAAAAGTTCAATCAACTAGATTTCTTTAGTAAATTAACTCCATAACTGAGTGGTAGAAAACAACCTAAACGAACATGTTCCATAGAGTGAGCAAGTAAATTTGACATTTCACTATGCATATAGTATGTAAAGCTAACTTTATCCTATTTGATTCTCTAGTAAAAGATAACACAACTGAGAAAACCGATAACTTTAAACAGAAGATTGACATCTTTGCTGAATACAAGCAGATCTAGAGCTTCCAACCACTATATAAATTAAAAGCATAGAATGGAAAAGTAGAAGTAGCAACAACAACTACTACTATGACTCAATCTCACACTAGTTGGGGTCAGCTATAATCCTCAATATTAAGAGAAGAATACAGTCAGCTGTGTTTTTACACCCCCCCCCCCCCCCCAAAAAAAAAAAACCTAGAATTGGCAGCTCCATAAAAAGAGATTTATCCAAAACAAGGAAGATTTTAGGTTAAATAACAAAACTTGGTACCCCAAATCAAGAAACCTCACTTACACACACACACTGCACAATAATGCTGAAATAATCAACACCCATTTTTCTATCTTCTCCCTTTAAAATTTCAAGTGCATTCTTCTACTCAAAATGCTAAAAATCAAGAAACTTTAAAAACTACATGGCCAAAAAAAAGCCCAAAAAAAAAAAAAGAAGAACATTACTCAGATGACACCCAAAACAAACTAGGCTACAATTGGCAGGTGCATACAAATAGGCAACGGCCTGAGCTACAACAACAACATACCAGTGAAATCCCACAATGTGGAGTCTGGGGAGGATAAAATGTATGCAGACCTTACCCCTATCTCGGAAGATAGGGAGGCTGTTTCCGGAACAGCCTGAGCTAGATTTAACTAAAACAAGGAAGATTTATAGTTAAAGAACAAAACTTGGTTACCCCAATCAAGAAACCTCACTCACACACACACACACACTGCACAATAATGCTGAAACAATCAACCCCCATTTTTCTATTTCCCCCTTAAAGTACATTATTCCACCCAAAATGCTAAAAATCAAGAACCTTTAAGAACTACATGACCAAAAAAACACCAAAACTCAAAAACCCCAAATGAGTCAACAACCAAAAAAATTAAAAAAGAAGAAGCCATTTTGAACAACCCCACATCAAGTAAAACCCTTAAAAAAATGTTACAAAAAAAGAAATGATAATGTTGGTAAGATAACAAACCAGAATGAGCTGAAATGTACAAGATCTTGAGAATTTGAAGCTAATTAAGCGAGTGGATCGAGGAATTATTGAAACATTTCACTTGGTTTTTGTAAAGTAGAGATTGAATCTCTGAAATTTGAACACTTTTTTGTTTTCTTGAAATAATACCGGTTTTTTTTAGAAGCAAAGCGACTATGATGACATTGAAGATGGGGCCCCCCTATTTCTTTGGAATTCTTTTGGGTTTGGTTTCAGGTTTAAGTTTACTATTTTTAGAATTTCAGAAAAAAATTAAAACAAAAATAAAATGAATTATGTAATCTAATAATGGTTTAATAAAGAAAAAAAAAAATCTAAAAGTGGACTTTTACTTTTTCTTCTCCGTACATGTTTCTCATGGCTTGCTTGATGTAGTTCTACTACTAAGGTTCGGTTATTTAAAGTTAAAGTTTTGTTTAGATATTCAGTTTAAATTTTTTAAGTTGTATTTTTTTTATAGATATGAAAACTCACGTTATGAAAATTATCAAAGTTTTCCTAATTCTTATATAATTTTACCAAATGAGCAAATTATAGTTCATAACAAAATTAATACGCTACTATAAGGCATTTCTAAAATTACAACATCTATTGGTTGAATTTTAGTTCAATAAAAAAGAAAATTAAAAATGAGTAGTACAACTGCTCTTTAATATAATTCTCCCACATGATACGGAGAATCTCTTCACGTCGAGCATGAATTTCCGATCATATGACCGAGAAGACGAATCAACATGGCTACTTTGAGTCAAGTTTTACATTTAAAAAATATATCTGCCAAATTATGGATCTTTTTTTTTTTTACAAAATATAAACTTGTGGATTAAGTTTTACATTTTAAAAATCTTGAAATGTCAAATCCTACTTTTTGGTGAATTGAGATTTCAGCTCGTGATATGAAATTGACGTTGAATTTTTGTGCAAATTTCATAAACAAACGATGATTTGAAATCAAAATATGAAATCATGCTTCCAAATCCTATTGTCAAACGCCTACTAAATATTTTCAAATATTTTTTGATAAAATGTTTCATGTTAAATATGTATACGATGTCATGAATTAACGTTTTAATCTCTTCATTTCAATTTATGTAATATTCTTTCTTTTTTAGTTAGTCCTAAAAAATTCTATATTCAATAACTAATTAACTTTAAACTTCTTATTTTTACCCCTAATGAAATTTTAAGGCCTCAATGTTTATGACTTTGTTTTGACCACAAACTTTAAAAATCTTTAAAAAAAATTGTTTCATTCTTAAATTCCGTATCCAGTCAAATTCTCTATAAAGATGGGATGGAGGGATTAATATATCTATAAGGTTTTTTTTTATATATTTGTGTTCTTAGTAGTCGACCTCTTTTAAAATGTCATTCCTTTCATTTTTTTCTCATCTTTAAGTTTTCCTGTATTTCGTGCTTTAATGTCATAATTAGAAGGCAAGACTTAAATTTGTGATGAATAAGAAATTACCAAATCGAAATGGTCAAGGTCGTGGCATCATAAAGGGCATTTGCTTAGTAATGTACGCCACATTGTCTTTGTCTTTGTCTTTGCACACTTTTGTGAATTGATTGTATTTCTTTAATGGAATTTTGATTTGTGAAACGTGTAAATATACTAAGGGTGACGCAGCTTCTATTTCAATGAACAATATTACTATATAATATAAGAGGGAATGTGAGGATTTTTGTAGTTCTCACAAGAGTTTCCCAAATTTTTAAAAAAAATTTAATTAATTACTTTTATGTCTTAATTTTATTTATTTAAGTAAATTTTTTAATTTTTGATTTTTAAGGTCTATTTTTCAAAAGCTATCGAACCTGGAGACTTTTGTAGTCCTCACAATAATTTCTAATTCTTTTAAAAAAAATTAATTAATTACTTTTAGGTCCTAATCTTATTTATTTAAGTCAATTTTTTTATTTTTTATTTTTAAGGTCTATTTTTCAAAAGTTATCGAACCTTCTACCTCATTCATGTTCTTTGATTTTCTAGTTCGTGCTCGATATCCGCATTTAAGCCCAATTAATCTAGATAATTAGCACTGTATCGCGCATATTCGGAGGGAATGCTTCCTCCAAAGATTTTTTCCATATCCATGTTCGAACCCCTAATCCCTAATTAAGAGAGGAGCAGCTCCATCCGCTGCACAAGTTAAATTATGTATTTGTCTTAAAAGTTCATTAACTATGTATAGATTATTTATTTAGAACTAAATAACTTCAGAAAATTAGGATACATAAGTTATAAATGTCAAATTCTGGCTCCGCATTTGATTTGAAGTAAATAATTTTATCAAAATGGAAGTTAAAATATTAAAGCAGTGGAATGAAAATTTTGCTTTTATATAATTACCCACTTGTGGGACTACAATGGGTATATGGTTGTTGTTGTTGTTGTTGTTGTACACTTGTACTAACACAAATTATATTTTTTTAATTAAAATATCTACTTTTATATCTTGAGTTTAGGCCCGGGCTTAGCACGGGCCTCACATAACTAGTATTTCAATAATTAGGCACAAGCAATATTCGAGCATGTAATCGACTGACACGAATTTAATGAGTTGATCAATTCTCTATTTGACATTCTTTACTTGTCCACCTAAATAGGTCTTTATGTAATTTGACTTGCTTCGTAAAGTTTGCATATCATGTTTTACTTTGATACTAGCTTTTTGATCAACCAATCTGCTCAAGGGACATCTGTGTGGGTTACATTAATAGCATTGTCTTTAGCATTACACGTTGTATTGGTTTCGAGGTTGGCCTTAATTTAGTTGCACACGTTCTTGGCCTTACATGAGATCCATAGGACATTATTGCGACCTTGACATCCAAATTGATAGTAATCATTATCCACTGATAGAATATCTTTAGAACTTATGAATAAATCAACAGAGCCGTGTATATTAGATGTTCGTTAATAATAGACTCTTTTGAAAATAAAAAATAAAAAGTTTAAGTTCTATGCTATATTTTTGTTTTCTTCCTAGCGTATCTTTTATTTCACGTTTTCCGTAGCTACAAACTAATAAACTATAAATCGTGAGTAATTTGTATCTAAAATTGTTATCTTTTTCTTCCTTAAATGAAACAAGTAGATAATCAAAATGCCACAACTCAAATGCCCTATTTTCAAGCTTGAATTTAGCGATTTTCATTTTCCCTAATCAATGTTTCCTCTCTTGTTCTCTTCTCTTCTTGCCACAACTCAAATGCCCTCTACCTTTCAAGGTGGGGCTAGGTCTGCGTACATTCTACCCTCCTCAAACTCCACATGATGGGATTATACTGGGTTTGTTGTTGTTATTGTTGTAATGTTTTCTCTTCTCAATATATATATCGTTCACTATGTGAAATCAAATAATAATACCGGTACCATTTTCCTGGAAAAGTATACATTAAAATACCAGTAGTGGTTAGCTGAATTCACTCTCTCCTTTTGAGTAATTTTTGTAATTTTCTTTTTCTATCTTTCCTTTTCAAAAGTTCAAATTTGATAATACGTGTGGTCCACATTCTGTTTTGGAATTGTATTCCCGCGTTATACTATTTGTTATGTGATGTTCTCCGGTTTTGACATTTTTAGACTATTCCACGTGGCAGTACACTTTAGGGTTGGTCCATACCTTAGTATCTTTTTTTAAAAAAATTATCAGCACAATATTATTGTTATTGATATATTATAATAACTACCCCTTAAGATCCGAAAAGTAAAATTGCAGTCACGATCACTAAACGTGCGTACCTTATGGGCTTACAATTTTTGTCACCTTCTTTTTTTTTTCTTTTTTTTAAATTTTTGACTTGGTTCCATTCCATCTTACCCAAAGCAAAGAATCTCTATCATGATATGCTTCAAATTAAGAAAATGAAAATACTTCATTCGCAATTAGACATGATATTGAGAAGTTAAATAGCCTCTGGCTTTAGATTTAAATACGAAAAATTACGATTTTGCCATACTTTAGATATAATCCAAGATTGCACTTAAAGTTAAGAGATATTAGCCGGCATACTCCAAGCAATTTTAAAAAAAAAAAATGGATAGAGAACCTTTTATTAATAGTACGTGCAGTTGTGAACTAGTTTACTACTCCCTCCGTCTCAATTTGTTTGAACATTGACTTTTTTTTAACTTAATTTTAAACATAAATCTTCGAGTATTTTGTAATTAAATTTACATTTGAAAACTACATAAAAGATACTATAAGTCAGCATAATTAATAATTCACAATATATGAAAGAGTTGGAGAAAATCGTAGTTAAAGAAAGAGGTGTTTGACTCCCTAAGCCGGTCTACCTTCAAACAAATTGGAACGGAGAAAATAGTAGAGTACTAATTATATAACATGTTTATATTAATATGATATTATTAGTATAGTACTATCCAGTAAATACGAATAGTAACTAAACACATGTAATCATGAAGAGTAGCATATTGCAATGCCGTAACTCTCTTCATCGTTTGCTTTAATTATTCTTCTTGTAATTTAATAAAGGAGTAGTACGTCTTTGACATCACATGACCATTAGGAAATTTTTTTGATATGCAAGTTGTTTTAGTGCTTGTTACGGAAAAATATGCTCAAACTTCAACTCATGCTACTTTCTAAATCGTTTTCTTCACCGTTATCATCACATAACAATCAAAGTTTGTTAAATATCCGAGGCGGATAAAAAGTGTTACTTCTGAAACTTAAATGATTAAAATTATTCAAAAATATATTTAGCCATTCAGGGGACATTTTGAACCTATTTCCAAACATAAAGAATTATCTTTGTCTTTTTCTCTGCTCGAAACTCTTGGGGAAGAAGGGAGTATTCTTTAGTAAAAAACTTATTTGTAATGGTTGTTTACATTAAACCAATAAATATAAGATATATGTGTTGCATTTATACTTTTTATTACTCATCATTGTTAAGAAATATGCATTTTTACTTTGGTTTGTCAATTTTTAAGATGAATTACTTAATTTGGTATAAATACGCGGGTACGAATAAGCATTTACCGTATTATTTGGGACGATGACAAAATAAAGGGGACAATTTGCACGATTGGCCTTATTCGGGGGTGGTCTTTAATTTTTGTCCCTCAAATTGCTAGTCTTTAATTTTTGTCCCTCAAATTGCTAGTCTTTAATTTTTGTCCTTCGCCTAAAACTCCTGAGTTTTGGGTTCGAACCCCCGCTCAGTCAATTTTTTTTTAAAATAAGGCAGAGTTTGGATTCGCAAGGCATAATTTGCCTGCAAAACTCTACATTAAGGCAGAGTTTGCTTGCAAAACTCTACATTAAGGCAGAGTTTGCCTGTAAGTCAGAGTTTGACTGCAAACTCTACTTAAGGCAGAGTTTTGCCTTTGAGCATAAGGCAAACCTCTACCTTAAGGCAATTTTTTTTTTTTTACTCAGTTGGAATTTTGCAAGGCCTAAATTTTGCCTGAATAAGCCTAATAATGCAACGAAACTCTGTCTTGCGAAATTTTTTTAACTGAGCCGGAGTTTGAAGCCAAAACCCAAAGGTATTAGGGGAAGACCAAAAATTAAAGACCAGCAATTTGAGGGCCAAAAATTAAAGACCTGCCTTTTTAGGGAAATCCGCACAAAAACAAAAAAAATCAAGAAAGCAAGCTTAGGTCCTGGGCCGAAGTTGAGCCCATTATTGCGTTGCGCTTTCAGAAAACAAAAACCCAAGATATTGTTTCAGAAAAGGAGAGAAAATTACATAGGGCACCTATTCAAGACTTTTTATTACAAAATATATAGATAGTTTTTCTTATTTACAAAACATAACGATATATTACGAAACATGACGGATTTTCATATATATATGTTTTTTCCAGAAAATATATTATTTTTTAAAAAACGAAGTATTTTTGGGTCAAACTTTTGCCCGAATTGACCTTCATACGGACTGGTCTTTAAGTTTGGGCCATTTGCACGATTATCCTTCAAAGGCACTCATCTTTAATTTTAGTCCCTCAAATTGGTGGTCTTTAATTTTAGTCATTCGCCTAATACCATGAGGTTTGGAGTTTAAACCTCAATTTAGTAAAAAAAAAAAAACCGAAAGCTAGAGTTTCATAGCAAAGTTAAGCCTGTTAGGGCCAAAGTTAGGCTTCAGGTAGAGTTGCAACCCTGCCTTGTGAATTTTTTTATTTATTTTTTACTGAGCTGGGGTTCGAATCCAGAACTTCAGAGTATTAGATGAAGGGCAAAAATAAAAGACCACTAATTTGAAGGACAAAAATTAAAGAGGCAGTGCCTTTGAAGGGCAATCTGCACAAAAAAATGTTTAAGTTTTGTCCCTCATATTGTCATATCTATGGTCTTTTATTTTTGTCCCTGCTGTTTATTTAATAAAAATATATAAAAATACTCCGCTCGACATAAGTTCTGGAATATTTTTCTCTTTTCAAAATGAAGTAAAGGTTGGAATGAAAATAAAGGAAATAAAAAATAAATAATATAAAAAAAAATATTCTAAAAATAATTAAAAATTAAAATAATAGAAATAAATTAAAAAAAAACTAAAAGGTAACCATGTAATTACAAGATGCCTGTAATTAGACCTAATTCTCAACCCACTTGAGAATTAGACAGTGTAATTACACCTTCTCAATTACGTCTAATTCCCACCTAACTGTATAATTATTTGATCAAACAAATATGTCAAACTGTATAATTATACTCAATTACATCAAATTCCAATTAACTGGGTGACTTTCGAAACAGGTCTTATGTTGTCGCGTCAAAAGTTGTAGAGGGCCACCAACAAATGAAAGACCACTCCAAAATTGGAGCAGTTACAGGTTAGTTCAATTGTGCAATCTGAAAATGGAATCAAACCAAACCCTAGTTTCAGAGAAGGAGACGAATCACCTGAATTCTGAAGAAGAAGAAGAACAAAGAGGGGAGTCTGAAACATCAGTAAATGGGAAAGAAATACTGAAAGCAATAGAAATTATAGAGAGAGATTCAATGGCCATCGCAAATAGCTACACTTGTCTTTTCGCTTCTCTACGCTCTACTCTATCTCAGGTTCATCATTTATTCGGAATTTCATCTCTGATACATACTTTTTTAGTTAGTGATAGGAATGGAGACACTTATTGAGTTAATCTAATCTAATTTAGCTCTGAAAATTAGTCTCGAGAAGTGAAACATGACAAGTATTTTGGGACGGAGGGAGTAGTAGAAAGTTGTAGTGTCTCTTGTTTAATTTTTAGCTACTTTCTTAAAGTATGTTCCTTTTTTTTTTTTTTATTCAATTAATGGATTCAAAAAGTAAAACATCCATATAGGTGATATCAAACTAGGTGGGATTGATGTTGTGATACCATTATTCCAGCTTCAATGTTTGATAAGAGTCTTTTTTAATCAGTTGCCATCTGGGTAGACAGCAGTGGCGGAGCCAGGATTTATGCCAAGGGGGTTCAAAAATATAAAGAAGCCATAAATGAAAAAGCTAAGGGGGTTCAACGTCTACTATATATACATAAAAAATAATTTTCACCTTGTATATACAGTGCAATTTTTTGCCCAAGGGGGTTCACTAGGTCCGCCACTGGTAGACAGCAAGGGGTTTGCGACTCATTGAATTTGATTGTGTATCTGCATTCTCATTCCTTCGATATTATCACCTCTAAGGTGATATCAAACTTTCTTATGTTTGGTGTTGTTTTTATAAGAAGGGAGTTCTTTGTTTTTTAAGAGTTGAGTATGGAAATATGGACAATTTTTCGAAACAGTGAAGGATGTGATGTGATGTGATGTATAGTTGGGCATTTAGGAGGATATTAGTCTGACGTAGAGCTAGGAATGTTGCTCCATTGGCACTTATGTGGTACTATCAACTATGGAGGGAAAGGAAAGAAAATCTTAAGGGATGGAATGCAAGTTTACAGATTAGGACATGTCTTTTATTTTTGTTTAATTTTTCCGTTCGCCCATGAGATTACTGTTTGTATTAATGATTAGGTCTCTCTCTCTCTTTTTTTTTTTAATTTGATATATTGCTTCTGTACGGGGTTCTTCCCCCACAACATCAATAAAATATTATTTTATAATAAGAAAGGATTGTGACTGTCACTTGACAATCTTTCAACGACATCTGCTGAAAAGTTATCAGATAACTAAGTGAGAATTTTAGGAAAATCTAGATGACAAAGTGCAATCCTAAGGAATAGATTGCATAGTGCCATGTAATTGTGAATGGCAAAGTGCCGAAAAGCATTACAATATAGAAGACTTCATGCATTCCAGACTTGTTATCAGAAGTTCTTCCTTCTTCATTTTTCATGTGTGTGTGTGTGTGTTCTGTCCATGTTTAAAAAAGCTAGCATGCTTTTGCAGGTTACTAGTACTTCTGTTGATCACATGAACTGCTTTGGTGACGCAGCAGGACGAGTTCAAGAATGCGGTATATATTTTAGCCTCTTGATCTTCAGTTGTTGAAGTCCTTAACATTAATAGTCTGCTTGTTGTTCATTCAACAGACTAATCATGCAAGTGTTTAACCTCACACTAGATCCGACATAGTTCTTGGATAGGTAAGATAAACACACGATCGACATAGTAAGGCCCTCTCATCTATTTCTCTTGGAAACATTCAGCTCATCAGTATTCTAAAAGAAACCTTCTTAGGGTTATTCAGAATTTTAACTGTCATAAGTTGCCTCAGCTTTACTTGTTGGCGAAGTTGAAGAATTGATGGATAAGTGGAGATTCCTGACTACTTTTCGATTTCTGTCTTTGTGTCGGTAGTAATCCTTGTTCTAGAAGATGATGACACTTGGTTTTGCCAGAGATCATGGATTCAAACTTCAACCTAGATGTGACTGCACGAGGTTGATCTCTGTTCTGCTAACTCTAGCTGCATTATGCACGAGACACCTGGATTTCTCAAGACCAATTCTCCACATAGTTACTGTTTTTTGTTTGTCTCCTTATTTACCACTAGGCGAAACTAGTTAGGGTGTCAACCATAGCTTGAATTATGTAGAATAACTCTAGAGAGTAGGAGATTTAGGATAAGTAGAAGTAATGGAATGTAAAAAAGTCTATTAGCAAGATTTGGCAACAGTTCCAGCTTCTATTTTTTGGTGCCTGTGGTTAAAAAGAAATTGCACATGCTATGAAGGAAAATGCTCTCCTATGCATATTCTTAAATACAGATGGCTCACAAACATTTTTTGCTGGAGTGAACACTGACCACTGACCACCACAAATAATTTTGTTTAGCTTTTTGACTTTGTTAGCTCCTCAGGAAGTTTACAGAAGGTCCTTTTTATCCGGGAGCTAACTTTTTTGGTACAGCTTGTAATTTTCAGCATCTACTGGATGATTGTTAATGAAATTTCACTTTACCTGATTTAGAGTAAGACATAATGTATGCACACTGAGTGTAGCCAATGTAAGGAGTTAAGTAATGTATTAAAATTGAGCTGCACTCATATTAATGTTTGCCTGTTTATCTTGCAGCACTTGATGCAGCAACGAAAGGAAACCGTTATATAAACTCCTGCCTAAGGTAGTCTTTTTGTGTTTAGTCAATTCTCTATTGTATCTTTCTTTTTTAAAAAAAAAAAAACTATGAGGCTCCCCCTAAATAGAAGTTGGGAGGAAAGCACCAAGTTAGTGTATCTATTATGATGAGATCACATACATCTTCAGTATGTATGGTATTTCATTTGCATGTGGTTACGGAACCCACAATCATCATGCCTCTAAAGGAACTTAGAACTTGCAAGTTCTGATTCAGGTCTATTTTGTATCAAGTAGTAAAGTTACATCTCTATCTCTCTCTCCCCTGTCCCAAAAATCTTGCAAATTGTACTTCTGGCTTATCTTTCAGAGCTAATTCTCATTGCAGATTGAATGAGGAAATGAAAGGAATTGATAATCTGGCGACACAGCTGTATCCTTTCCATGCGGTTATGGTTTTGACGTAAATGTTGTTTCTCCTTTTAAGTCTCCATATGCACAACCACCGATTCTTTGTTTAAAATGTTACAATTGGATGCAATGGTGATTCTTGTCCTTGCAGTTGGCAATTAGCCAGTGAACGGACAGGTTTCGTTATATTACTCTTCTTTTTATAAACAGTTTTTCATTTATTGCACCCTTTAAAATGTTTATTGCGAATCTCTGGGTACCTTGCTCCATGCGATGAAGTAGTATGATTGTTTAGAACTAATGCAGATATCGTGTGTGTAGTATATGTTGTTTGTGATTCCTTGATACTTTGAAGGAAAATCATCCGGAGAAACGTAGATGCATTGGACTCGGCAGTAAATAGGCTAGTTCGTTTCCCATGAGGGGATCAGTCTTGATGAACAATGTCGACTAGGCGACCTGCACATATTTTCTGGTGCCCACAACTGGTGCTTTTAATTATGAGTGAGATGCTAGTGAAGCCTTGCATCTTTGGAAGGATTGATAATAAACAATGTGTTACCGAATGAATTGCAAGGCAGATACGTTTTCTAATCCATAGAAAGCTTTCGACATTGTTGCTTTTCTTCAGCTTTGAAGACAACTTTTACCCCGCAAGATCTTTGTATGATTTCTCCTACTGTTACTCCATTTACATAACCTTTGTTTGGTAGACTTGTTATGTGAAGAACAATTGAACTAATCTGATTTGTTGTAGATCTGATACCTATAGTACAAGTCCAATAAATAAATTTAGTGTTTGTGCAAAGTGGCATTATCTCTATTCATGTGAGACCAATTGCAACTGAAGTTTTTAGTATTACGAGTAAGAGAACTCATGGAAATAGCATCATGCAAAAATATCGTACTATAGATGCAATATGTCCGAGCGTGCGGAGTTTGAAAACTAACATGCAAACAGTCTTAACCAGATGTTTCGGGTTCGAGTTCTGAGAATAGAGAAATCCCTAATAGGAAGCGCTACTTTTAAATGAATTTTGCGTAGCGCAAATCTGGATCAACGGAATCTGTAAATTTCGAATATGTGATGGTCAAACCAAAAGAATGTATAACTCTGGTTGAACAACATAGAAACCCAGGATGTAATACAAAATATGTTTGTCACGTTTGCTCTGTCCAAATGTGGTCACACATGTGCAATGAGACGAAATCTTCAACAGTAATATGAACTTTTATTTTTGTCCGCTTCGCAAGAAGAGTTAAAAATTCTAAAATAAAACGTGAAAACGACACGAGTAAAAATTTAATTCTTACCTACCATTTTATCATGCTCCTGAAGAATATTCCTCGCATTTAACATTTTACAGAATCTAGTGATAATTGGTTTAAAATGAATCCTTGAATCGATAACTATTCATATGTATGTATGAAAAATCATTAAAAGTTGAATTGTGCATCTGCTTATGCATTTAAGTAAAGAAAAACTAGCGTGAGTAAAATTGAATAGAATAAGCGCTAGATTCTTAAAATAATGTTAGTATACGTTAATATATAAATATGATTTTAGTATGAACTTGTAACAGAGAGTATGTTTAAATTTGTTATGGCCGTCCTTAAGATGTGAAACATTGCACGTGACAGCTCAATTTCATTTTAATTGTTTTTTAAATCTTGAATCTCAATGATGATATATGTGAGTCAACGAATTTTCAAAGTTGTCGTCTTTTGTTAATTCCCTATTTGTAGGTATTCTTTCTTATTAATGTGGAGACCACAATTCTAGGCAATGGTAAGCTCCACGTGCAGCTTCACATGAGGCCATATCTTTTACTCAAAAAAACTTATTATTGCTATTATATTAAAATTTAGAAAATACTCCCTCCAATAAATGTTTACGCCTTTTTATTTTAGTTCAAAATAAATTAGGAGTTATTTAATGAAGAAGAAATTAATTATTTTCTTCCAACTTTATCTTATTTAGATAAGTAAATTTTTATGTGATTAAAAAATTCTATTAACTAGGTAGATTCAATTAAAAGTAATTTAGTTAAACTACCTATTTTTTTTCTTTCTAAAAGTTAAGTAGTATTTTCTTAAAGAATATGCTAAAGGTTAAGTGGACACTTATCTTGCACCGGAGGAAATATTTATTTGCACTTAATAATTAAGTAAAGAGAAATAAAGTGATTTATCTTGTTATATGTTTACATTCAGTTATATAATTCTTTGTGTCAATTATTTATTTTCTGTAAATATAAGGGTGAATAAAAACTTTTTTAATGTCACATTACCCTTTTTTTTTTTTTTTTTTTTTTTTTTTTTTTGCGCTTCACGTTGTGCTTTCTATGATAAAAGTAAATGTCTTGGTTCTTGAAGTCCTTTCACCCTTTTTGCTTTCTATGATAAAAGTAAATGTCTTGGTCCTTGAAGTCCTTTCATCCTTTTTACTTTTCTAATGTATGTAAGTGTCCGAGAGGGACTAACACAGCAATAACAAATATCAGAAGTTATCTGAGTTGTACATTAAATTTGGACTTATTTTAATTATACTTGGTTTCTTTCCTTTTTTTTTGCAGCTGTAAGTCCACTTCATTTAACAAGTACTACTACTTGATTTGTCACCATACACGTGTATTCCACTTTTTCGTTATCATATTTCTTTACTTCTACACTTCATTTTATTACTCTATTATAACAAGCACATGAAATTGTACTCTAAGCAGGGACTAACATGTGTACATTTCAGAAGTTAAACATTAATTCTACCTCTTGTGTGTTACTTTTTAGGTCCCCACGTATCAGCAGTATCTCAATTGTCCTTTCATTTCCTTCATTTGGCATATACTCCCTTTGTCTCAATTTAAATGTCTAACTTTGACTAGACACGGAGTTTAAGAAATAAAAATAAACTTTTGAATCTTGCAGTTTCAAATTAAAAATGTGTATAATATAATAAAATATCCTTTGAATCTTGTGATTATAAGCTTAACATGTAAGATATTTGAATTGTCAACTTACTAAATATAAAAAGAGTAGGGTATAGACAATTTTTAACAACAATTGAGAAATTAAGGGGAGAGAAAAGAAACAAAATATGGAGACTCACTAAGGAGAATCGCGGTATCCTTTGCAAAACATACAAATCATAAATATGTTTATTTTTTCTTTTTTTTTGTCTGTGATTCAGCAATCCCAAAGTTTCTTTTTAATATGATCAAATAAATCTTTTTTTTTTTGTACTCTTTCATAACATAAATAGTGTCAAGAACTCTCAAGCATGAAAACAAAAAAGTTTGTGACGCTGAACTGAACTCTCGATAGATAACAGTAAATCAGAAATACCCCTTATCTCATATTAGTCTCTCGATACAGAATCTAATGTTTTGGAAAAAAGAAAAAAAAAACAATACAAAAATTTCTCATATCGGATTTGAAGTGCCATGCTGTTATTGCTTAGTGTTCATATGGTGAAAGTATAGTCTTCTTTTTTCTCTCAAATAAAAACGTCATTGGCGCCAAGCGTGAAGGAATGCTAGACGTTTGGTAATTTCTCCACCGACTAGCATAAAAGATCCCATTGAAGCGGCTAATCACATGCATACTGTATGGACATCTGGTCGCACAAATTGCATATACCCAGCCCCAGGAGAGTTTATAAACAAATACAGTTCTTTGGTCTCATTCTCGATACTGAGATATACCATAAGACTAATAAGTTGATTCGAAATCTCGCTATTAATCTCTAAAGTGAGTAATTAAATTAATCATGTTGGGCCTGTACATCGCACGGGCATAACTTGCTAGTTCTATGATAAAAGTAAAGGAGAAGAGAGAATACTGTACACGTTTTGTTTCTCCCAAAGAGGAGACATATTTGTTTCTTGAAAGTTTGCGTTTTTTGGTGGCTTGGTTATTATTAGGATTAATAACAAAAATGTAATGATAGAAATGAAAGTATTTGTCAAAAATCATATTTTTTCTTAGAGAAATCAGAAATGTGACACTTAAATCTATGGTGACAAAATTAAATTTTAGATTTAAAAATCTAGTTGAACAATTTATTTTGTAAGAGAAATCAGAAATGTTATACTTAGAGTCCGTTTAGGTTAGCTGGTTGTAAATAGTTGCTAAGTTCAAAGTGCTGAAATTGATTTTATAATCAAGCAATTACATGTTCGGATAAAAGTGTTGAATGATACTAATTCGTTGATGTGTTTGATGAAAAGTGCTCATACGATTTCTAGAAAAGGAGGAGCGTTAGGAATTTCAGTTCGGGAAAGGTATTTTGTGAATTAAAGAATATTATCAAGGATAAAATAATAAACGTCTTGCTCAAATTAAAAGTGCTTAATAAGTTGAGATAAAATTTGTTATACTTTCCTATATTAGAAGTTTAGAACTTCAAAACACTACTAGACGGCGTATGCCCGTGCAGCGTACGGGCTCAACAGTTTGGATTATATAATGTATCTATGTGCATGTAGTTGTGTACAATTGTGAAGATTTATGTAATGGGTAGTGATAGTATATATATATGTTATACTGCTAATAAACATATCTAAATTTGCACTGTCGATGCATATATATAGATGAACATTAATACATATAGACAAATGTTATTTGTTTATTAAGTGGAATTATGTGATCATAATAAAACAGTGAAAAGTAAAAGGAGTGTAAAAGTCACGTGGCCAAAAACATAATTAATACCTGCCACTTGAAATGACATCATCTGTTCTAATGCAATTTTTATGAGCAGGGGCAAAATAGGAAAAGTACGAATATATTTAATACTAAGCTACAGTAAGATTCTACTTTTAACTAATGAAATTATTGAATAGCAAGTGCTTTGATCAAATTGTCCTTGGTCGACATCCACTTCTTCAGCTCATGTTTTTATATAGTTTGGTTTTAAAAAAGGGAATTTGTCTATTACAAATTAAAAACTAAAAAAATGGAAGAAATTGCACTTATTGTCCTTCAAATGGGCTGGTGTTTAATTTTTGCCTTTAGTAATTAATTTTAGGAATAATTTCAATAATATATATTCCAGCATAAAATATTATATCCACGTAGTTATATTTTTAATTTACATCTGTATAACCATTTTTTTTTTTACAATAGTGTCTATACACACGATATACAACATTATACACTTACTGTAAATAATGTGTCGATCTTATATAAAAGTGTATAATAATGTATAAAAGGGTTATTTTGGGTAATATTAAAAATATGAGTCATTTTAGGTAAATATTTTTTTTCAAATAGACATAGGCTGTTAAAGCGCTTTCATGTGTCAGCATCTGCTGTAGTCTTAAATTTTTAAGTATAGACCAACTTCATCATTTTAAGAAAATATGTGTATACGTTTCTTGACCGTTTATATTTCGTCTTCTCGATGTTATTTCTCATTATTTGTGTGAGACGTATGTGTCTAAACTTATACCCAAAGATATAAGTTTTAAATCTTTTGGTTTTATGACTTCTTTAGCGGTTTTTGTGTTCAATTTAAATCGTTATTTCTTTTTTCCTGAATTTCTCTTCTTTAAATTTTCTCTAAGTGTACCTTTACCATTTTCTGAACTTATTAACATTATTTAAATGTCCTATTTTTTTTCTTCTTCACGTGGATCCACCTTAATTTTTTTTAATCTCTATTTTTTTAATCCCTTCCTCAATATCATTTTTTTCTGTTATAATTGTCTCCTACTTCTTCACATGAACCCCACCTTAATTTTTTTCCTAGCAATTGTCTCCTACTTCTTCACGTGGACCCCATCTTAACTTTTTTTTCAGCAATTGTCTTATAATTCTCTACGCGGATCCCGCCTTAATTTTTTTTAATCTCTACTATTATAGAAGAGTAGGCCTCACCTTAAATTTGTTTATTTTTTCATTCCTATTATAGAAGATTGGGCTCCGTCTTTTTTTTTTTTTTTAAAAGTGACTGACGACGAAGCATGGGTTTATAGTAGAAATAATATGGATGCACTTTTTTTTGACATTGTTTGTTTTTTTAATATGAGATTCACTTTTTTTTATATTATTTGATTTTGTTAATATGAGATCCACTTTTTTTTCGTGACTTAGAGATGGTGGGTTCCACTTTTATTTATTTATTTTTTAATATTAGTTTGTATTTAATAAGGGCCCACACTTTTTTGTTTAATGGAATGACGATGAAAAAGTGAGCCAACCGGCTCTTCTATATGGTAGAAATGTTTTAATTTTAAAATAGAAGAATAAAACAATAAAAAGGGAGAAAAATGTGTTCCCATATTATACTTCAAAGTCAAATTCATTCTAGCACTTTTCACTTAAATTTTGTCTGTTTGTTTATTTGTCTTTACCTTAACTTTCCTTCTCCCACAATAGCCATCACTATTCACTATCCACCAGCTTTAATTCTTCTGCTTCTTTTGTTTTCAAATTTTAATGGTTTTTGGTTTATACTCTTGTGGTGCAAATACACAGAAAAAAGATTAATCACTTCTTGGTTTTAACTGTAGGCCCAAAGTGTTTCATTCTGGCTCCAAAGACTTGATTTTTATTGCTTTTTTCAACCTCTTTTTGCCCTTTTCAGTACAATTCTTTAGCATAATTACTCCACCATTGAAACCCCACTTCAATTAGTACATTTCAACTTAAGGATTTATAGAAACAGTAGTTAAGTAGCTGAGTTGTGCATGTCTCTATCTTTATGATTTTAGCTCAAAAGGGCACTTAGCCATTAACACTCTCCTTTTGAAAAATGGGTATTTTAGCTCTGGTTTCTTGAAATCTAGCACTGAAAAATTGTAAGTGTATGGACCAATATGGATGTGGTCCTGAGAATTAAGATCCCATTTGGAATCAAGATTCAAATTTTATGTTTTCTTGTTGTATTCTTGATGTGGTGGGGTTGTTTTTAGAATCTTGAAAGCTGATCTTTTTACTGTCATTTTGGAGATAAAAAAAGGTTGAAACTTTGAAATGGCTATAGGACACCAAGATCAAGATGGAATACCAGATAACTTGAGAAAGCAACTTGCAATTGCTGTTAAAGGCATACAATGGAGCTATGCAATCTTCTGGTCAACTCCAGTTACACAACCAGGGTAATAAGTGCTAACTTATTCTTATTATATTTTGCTTGAATTTCATTGTGGGAAAAAAAAAAAAACTTTAAATTAAAGGACCAGTAAATTTGGAAAAACTAGAGTCTTGACTCTTGAGGTTAAGGTGAAGAATGATGGTACTTATGTTATCCCTTTTATTCATATACATTACATGGTCCCTAGTTGCTTTTCTTGTATTTTTAGGAAATAGGATATGACAATTTGATTTCAACTTCTGTTACTAGGGGGGAGCCTCGGGGCAATGGTAAGACTTAAGTAGGCGTTTGGCCATAGATTCCAAATTCACTTTATTTGTAATTTATGAAGTTTGAGTTGAAGACGGAGTTGTGTTTGGTTACACTTTTTGCAAAGGAAAGAAGATAGCACTTTATTTGGAATTTATTATTTATGAAGACGGAGTTGGAAAACAAGTTTGGAGCACTTTTCCAAATTTTGGAATCCAACTCAAAGTTGAATTTGAAAATTTTATAACTAAACACTGATTTTGAAATAAAGTGAAAAATTATTCCGGAAAAAGTGAATAGTTCTCATGGCCAAATGGGCTCGTTACCACCGAGTGACGAGGAGACAGGTTCAAGTTGTGGAAACAGTCTCTTGCAGAAATGCAAGGTAAGACTGCATACAATAGATCCAATGTGGTTTTGCCCTGACTTGGGGTCCGTGCATAGGGGTAGCTTAGTGCACCGGACTTTATCTGTCAAGGATTCCTGTGGATATATGTACTTATATCTCCCTTTTAGAAGCATGTCTCATTGTAGATTTTTTTTTTTTTTTAAAGATATTGTTCTAAAATATGGGATACTATCTTCTAGGGTGTTGGAATGGAGTGACGGGTACTATAATGGGGATATCAAGACCAGGAAGACTGTTCAGGCGGGGGAAGTTAATGAAGACCAGCTGGGGTTGCAGAGAACTGAGCAATTGAAAGAACTTTATAGTTCCCTCTTAACAGGTGAAAGTGAAGAAGATCTACAACCACAGGCCAAAAGGCCGTCGGCTGCATTATCTCCAGAAGATCTCACTGATACCGAGTGGTATTTCTTAGTATGCATGTCGTTCGTCTTCAATGTTGGCCAAGGGTAATTTCTTGGAATCCCAAATCTTGTGCACGAAGTTTGTTTTCTGATGTCTAGATTAGGATTTATAGTCCACCAAGGCCACATTTTGTTTCCCTTGCAATAAGCAAAGATCACACAAAGTGCATAACCTCGTATAATATAAAATAACAAACTTTCTAGTCTTCTCCTGAAATGATTTGTTCTCTTAATGTTCAAGTGGAGTGTTGCTCCCTTTCCTAAGAGTAGATAGGAACGTGAATGGTCAATATCAGCAGGGTATGTTTTCAGAATAGTTAGCTATTTTAATTGCTGTAAAATTATTACACAGGTTGCCAGGGAAGGCCTTAGCAACAAATCAAACAATCTGGCTATGCAATGCTCACCAAGCCGAGAGTAGAGTATTTTCTCGCTCTCTGCTAGCAAAGGCAAGTATATGGTTCATGTATGGGCTTTGGTCTAACTGCAACTTCGGTCTAAGACGATATCCTTAAGGGTGTGCATTTGGTTGATTTTGGGTTAATTATGTTCGATTTTTTATTTTTATTTTTTAAGTTTGGTTTGTAGATTGTCAAACTGATCACTGATTTGGAATAGGTCCTTTTGGATCATTTTGGTTTGTGCCTCTAATTGATTCATGCAAACTACAAAATTATTTTGTCTTTAAGTTTTTAGAAATTAATTGATACTTTTGCCAATATTTGAAAGATAAACTAGTCTTGGACAACTTTTTCTAAAAAACAATATCTAAGAAAGATCTCATAGGTTCTTTTTAATTTCTTTTGAACTTAGAAAAGAAAACGAACCTGGAAAACTGAAAACATGAAAAATGAAAACTGAAACTAGCTGAAATACCAAAAAAGTCTAACCAAAAGAATTGAAAATTTTATTTGGTCAGATCTTCGGTTACAACCGAATAATGCACACCCTTTGATATCAATTCAATTGAAAATTCTGACATCTCTTTCCTTTTTGGTTTCTCGTTGTTACTGGTTAAATCCTCTTCGCCTCACCAGAGTGCATCTATCCAGGTACTACTCTATCCCCCTCTCTCTCTCTCTCTCTTTCTCTCTCTCTCTCTCACACACACACACACACACACACACACACACACGGGAGCGTCCAGAGAAGTGCAAGCCTGCACAGACAGAAGTTCAAATATTTATCCTTGCTCTAATATTTTTTTGATTATGTTGTCTATCTTCTAAAATTTGTCAAATGCGTGATACAACTCTACTAACGGATCCGAGTATGAATCAGCTCCTGATTTATGTCATTCACTCCTTTTAGATAGAATATGTGGTTAACCAATGCCTTTTCCTCTCTTCGCAACTTGTAGACTGTTGTATGCTTTCCATATTTAGGAGGCGTAATTGAGCTGGGAGTCACCGAGCTTGTAAGCCAATTTCAATTTTGTCTCTTCAACAGTCCTGGCATTTTGCGCGATATAACTAATTACTTGCGATGATATTTTGCTTTGATGTAACATGTTTTTTGCAGGTCTTAGAAGATCCCGACCTCATTCAGCAAATAAAAAATTCCTTTCTAGAAGTTGATCACTCCATTATTTCAAAGGGGCCTAACAATGCAAAAAATGACACAGATGTAGTTAGCCAAAAGCTCGATCATAATGTACTTGAAAGTGATGCTTATCCAGTCGAAATAAACAACAGTTCACCTGATGATAGTTCAAATGGTTTTGTGGCCAATCAAGAGACTGAAGATTCATTAATGGTGGTAGGCGTTATTGGGGAAACTTCACAAGCTCAAAGCTGGAAGTTCATGGATGATAACATGAGTAATGGTGCAACTAATTCTTTGAATTCCAGTGACTGCATCTCTCAAAATAATGCAAATTGTGAAAAGCTGTCCCCTCTTTGGAGTGGAGAGAAGGCAACTAAGCCTTACACACTAGACCGTCAAGAGCACGATCAGAGGAAACTGCATCTTTTAGATCACCAAGGAGACGATGCTCAATATCAAGCTGTCCTTTCCACCCTCCTAAAGAGCTCTGACCAATTAACTTTGGGACCACATTTTAGAAATATTAACAAAAAATCAAGCTTTGCTGGTTGGAAGACCGATATTCAGACGCCAAGATTGGGAACTGCACAAAAATTATTGAAGAAAGTACTTTTAGAAGTTCCTAGAATGCATGGTGGTGTTATACATAAATTCAGCAGAGAAAATCGTAAAAAGAACAGCCTTTGGAGACCAGAAGTTGATGATATTGATACAAGCCGTGTTATTTCTGAGAGAAGACGAAGAGAAAAGATAAATGAGAGATTTATGCATCTTGCATCAATGCTGCCAACTGGCGGCAAGGTACTGGAAGATCTCCTCAAGTTTACATAGCTGCTGTTCAATCGCACATTGACCAAGATTTGTGTTTTCCCTTGATGTTTGCAGGTTGACAAAATATCACTACTGGACGAGACAATAGAATACATGAAAGAGCTCGAAAGGAGAGTTCAAGAGCTGGAGGCTAGATCAGCAAGACGATCAAATGATACTGCTGAGCAGACATCTGATAATTGCGGCACTAGCAAATTCAATGACATCAAAGGATCACTACCAAACAAAAGGAAGGCATGTGATATGGATGAAGTGGAACCCGAAAGCTGTAATGGATTATTGAAAGGTAGTTCAGCTAATAGTATTGTCGTCAATATGATCGATAAGGAAGTCTCGATCAAGATGAGTTGTCTATGGAGTGAAGGCTTGTTGCTTAAAATTATGGAGGCGCTGACCGGCCTACAAATGGATTGCCATACCGTTCAGTCTTCCAACATCGATGGGGTTCTATCCATTGCTATTGAATCCAAGGTTTGTCAAGGAAGTGCTCTTTTTACCAATTCAATAAGTTGCGCAACTTATGAATACTAACTGACAGACTCTCATATGTGCTTTTCTAAGCTTAATATGTGAGGTCTTTTGTTTATTTTGCAAGTAAAGATGCATACTCATTCTTCTCTAATATTTTCCCTTTGCAGTCTACGGGATCGAAAACAGTAGCAGTTGGAACAATTAGAGAAGCACTTCAGAGAGTAGTCTGGAAATCTTGAAGATTATTCACTGAAGGTTGGTCAATTAAGTCCATCTGAAAAAGAGCTGGGCCAATCATGTCCTCAGAGGATAGTTAGAGCTTGTGTATATTATTGTACTTCAAAATGCTTTTTAAATAGATTTGACAGCCTGTTTCTACCTAATGCATGATCCTCTTTCTTGATCATCACTTGATTTGTGGTCCACTGAAAAGTTCATGAAAGTAGAGTTGATGACTTCACCCCTCTGCCCCCCACCCCCACTCCCCAAACACACACACCACTTTAAGTCATTCAGCATTATTGAGACTTAAGATCCAGCAACAAGTAGACTTCTTGTTAAATCATTTTACTTTTCAAAACATGCTTAAGCTCTTCCGTTAACTTATTTTTTTTAAAGCTCTTCCATTAACATTTGAGACAAAAAGAGGTTTTTGTCAAGTTCATGATTGAAGATAGTTGCTCAAAAGATTTTAGTGAAAAGGGATCATATTAGATTATACTAATTAGTATTAGCAGAAAGATAGAATTGGTCAACTTTCAAATGACCAGAAAAGGGAAGAGGGCCTCACATATCCCTCCTTTTTTTTCTAATCTGAAAAAGAACCCAAGTGGAGAAGTAGCAGGACCACAAAACTACTTTTATTATGTAAAACCCCACAAAAGTTGAACACCAAAAAGAAATATTAAAGAAAGAGGGGGAAGGGATGGCTACAGCTTTTCCAGTAAAGGTTGGATTTGTTTAAAGAGGGAACAATTATAAACAGATATGGCCCTAGGAAAAAAGAGTAGTACCCCAATAACATATGTTGCAGCTTTCCTATACGTTGTCAGCTAATCAGCAACTTATTTTTTTTTAATGACAGCGGTGTTAAGCAACGCACCTCAACTATTCTATGAGTCCACGAGCATAACTATTAGCATAACAATAGTTATACACACATTGACAAAACCCGATTCTGTTGTAACATAGGTTAGTATTCTCACCTCTTCCTTTATCACCAATGAGTAAATAGTACCCAAACTATCTCACAACGTTCTAAACCCAACTTAGGTACTACTTAAATTAGCAAATAATCGAACCCTTCGGATGTTCTTCAACTCTAGGATGTGATGAGATGTCAATGAACAAATAATTGAATTTCAACAGATGCATGCTTTTGAATATAAATGATTCTTGTCTTGTCTTGGTTGGTATATTAGTTATAAGGAATCATAATGTTGGAACATAGATGAACATTTAGACTTGATTCGTAATATTTAACTATAAAACGATGTTAACTTTATGGAATTTCACTGGGTATGTTGTTGCGGTTGTAAAACGATGTTAACGTTTGAATTGTTTAAAATGCAAGGTGTCTGATACTGTAGTTCAAAAACGTTGTTATCCTCTTAAATTTTCTTCTTCAGAAAAGAAAAAAATAAAATTGTGGATAATCCTTTGCCCGTTTGATGGTTATTTCATATAAATCACTAACTTATGTTGCATGTTAAATACAAATTAGATTCATTTTTTGATAGCTATTACTGCCGAACTCAATAACTGTGGTAAAAGACTTAAAAAGAAGGAAAGAAGCACAAAAAGTGTGACGTGATTTTTTTTTTCATCAGAATTTGACACCTTCATTGATGAAAGGTAGCAGGTATCTAGTGGAATAGCCGCGATGCATTTAAGGTGATCGGAACACCAACACTAGCAAAAAGAAGAAAATGGCACCACCAAGATTTTGAGTAAAATTGGCATCAATATAATCAGGAAAATACAAAACGTTGAGAGCACTTCCCTTGAAAAGAACAAGTTCTACCATACAACAAAAGGACCTAAACTTGTTTTATGGACTTGCCCACCTCCTGTTTTGCACCCTCACTTTCGCACCCCCAACAATAAAAAGAGAAGCAAAAGAATCCTAGAATCATCGCCAAATATGGCATTCTTTAGAATAAATCATTCCCACTCGATTGTTGATGGAGGCTTTGATGTAATATCCAGAAGAACTCGATTTACACCACGAACACTGTTGCAAATCTTTCTTGATACGTCGTCGAGGAACTTGAAATCAAAGTAGTACCTACAAAGAAATTACAACTTCAAATAAATCAGCAGATTTAGCTCACAACATATAAATATAAGAGCATAAAGATGGCGGTGGGTATTCTTTTGATTCTTTCACAAGAGAAGTTCCAAGATACATTACAAAGTTTTTCATCGTTGGGCCTCAGAAGATAGAATTACTTCAATGACTCATCCATTTTTTTAACCTTCTCTGAAGTGTGGGGCAGAGGGTGCCCTCTACTTCTACTTCTGACTGAAGGCGAACAGCCAGCATTGCAAGCAAATAGAAAGCACAAGAGTCTCATAAAAAAAAAATAGTATACATCCTTGATATCAATTAAAGTGCAAAACAAAACAACAATAACTTTTAGGTCAATGATGTCCAATTGTAGAGCTTGTACTTATAATTAAACATGGAGAACACTTATAATTAAACATGGAGAACACGAGCGCCGAAAAATGGGTAGTAATTAGGAAATAAAGAAATGCAGAAATATGTGGGAATGAATACGTACCAGTCTGCGGTCATTCCATCTTGACTTGTGACTGCTCTAAGTGCAACAGCATGGGAATGTGTTCTTTGGTCTCCTTGTACTCCAACGGTTTTCACTGGTAAGAAGACAGCAAAAGCTTGCCAAATTTCATCATAGATTCCAGCATCTTTGATTGATTGAATGAAGATCTCATCAACCTAAACAACACAAGTCTTTAGAGGACAAGTAACCAACACAAAGGATTAAAAAATTACTACTAAAACTGGAGAACTCCTACTACCTGACGAAGAATATCCAAGGAATTCCCAGCTGTGACATCTCCTGGAATTCGGACAGCGAGTCCCGGCCCAGGAAACGGGTGGCGCCTAAGAAAAGCCACAGGTATATTCATAATCTTTCCCAATGCACGAACCTACAATAAGTGGAATACAATAGTTCAATGTATAATCAGTTTGGAATGAAAGGGAAATAAGGTATGGAGATGCATGCAAAAGTTGTAGAAGACAAAATTAAACCTCATCCTTGAATAAAAGTTTCAGTGGCTCGATGAGCTTCAGCTTCATGTCCTTTGGGAGCCCGCCAACGTTATGATGGCTCTTGATCGTATGAGAATGTGTTCTTCCACTTCCAGGTGGGGGACAAGACTCTATTACGTCAGGATACAAGGTTCCTTGGACTAGGTAAGTAGGTCTCTTTCCCACTTTTTTCTCCAAATCACGGGCAAAAATATCAAATATGTTGATGAACTCCTTCCCAATTATTTTCCTTTTCATTTCAGGTTCTGTTACACCTTTTAGTTTGCTGAGAAATTCTTCTGTAGCATCAATACAGGTAACAGGCAAATGGAGGTCACTCTCAAAGGTTGCCATCACCCTTTCTTGCTCCTTATACCTAAAAAAATTGATGCAAAACCAACGTCACTCGAGGGTATGAAGCAAGTGCTAATGGATTAACTGATTGACAGAAAACTCCAACTTTTGCTGTTTCTTTAATTTTATTTTTGAATTAGTTTGTGGCACTACTATTTGATGGTATAATCAGCAGCTTATAGAGAAGTGGCAAGACTAGAGACTTGCCTTAATAGACCATTATCAACAAAAACACAGTGAAGCCTGTCTCCAATAGCCTTGTGTACCACAGTAGCTGCAACAGTGGAATCAACACCGCCAGATAAAGCACAAATGACATGATCTTCAGGTCCTACCATGGCTTTAATAACTTTTATTTCATCCTCCAGAACATCTTCCATGTTCCAGCCTGCTGTAACCCCACAAATATCAAATAGGAAGTGTCGTAATGTTTCCATCCCTTCAATCGAGTGCGTCACCTATACAGCATTCATGTGGTCAGTGCGGATGAAATATTTGCTATTACATATTCAGAGATTCCGAAACTAGAAGAAGCATAGCAAGTCAAAAATGAATATTCCAAATAATATGGCGACGACAAAAATAACAAACAAAAAAGATCTGAGGGTCCTATTATGAACGAAACAAAGATCAAATGAATTTGCATTTAGGAAACGATAAACCCTAATCTTGTAACAGCAAAGGTCTATATGTTTTGGGTATATAACTTTTATTTGATAGGTTAATGACATTTTTTCTCTTTCTAGCAGTTCTGCTCGTGTTCACTAATATAGAGGCAGAAGTAACAACTTTTATATCTTTATCAAGTCATGCAAAGAGCATATGACGAGTGATGTATCAGTCAATTAAACTCAATCAACTATCCCTCAAACTACCAAGTGCCCTTGATATTATACCGCAAACTACTTTTATATGTAAAGCAACCATTCAAGCATTATGGCTCCTTTTTGATAACCTCAAGCATTATGGCTCCTTAAAAGGGAAAACACAAAGAATGGTAAGCAGTGAGGGAGGAGTCTAGTGACCAAAATTGTGCATATTAAGGAATGGTTAAACACATCATGCAAGCATTATGATCTGGTTATAACACTTACGCCAAGTACTTCCCAGCCATGCATATATCTGCTTCGAAAATAAAACAGTGACAAAATGACAAGCAGAGAGGGATAAGAAGTCTAGTAGCCGAATTACACATAAAAATATGAACCATGTGTTGACTATATCTTGCTATATGCAACATCAAGAAGCAGTCAGAAGTTATGATAAAAGAAAATAATGAGGATATGTTTAACCACTGTATAAAACTTCCAAAATTTTTATGGACATCAATTTGAAACCTAAGGCTCGTCAAAAGGACAAGTGACAGCAAGCCCAATAATTTTCCCAGGCGCAATTCTACCGTGCAACAATTAGCTCCTAGTCGTTGTTGCCAATTTGAATTAGCATAAAACAAAGAGAACACTTCAATCTCCAATAAACACTCAGCTCCCTTACAGAAAGAAAACAAATAATATCTAACACAAATATATTCGACAGAGATCATTTACCCTTTTCAATAAGTTAGAAGGGACCTTTACATGCTTTATTGAATTCATCAAATACCCAAATAAAAGAGAAGTATAAAACATGTAATCCAGGTAAATTGTAACAAGACAACCAGGTTGAGAGTTTGAAAGCTTCAAGACAACTCAAGTACCAAGCAAATTAATTCCATTCAACACAAAGGCGTGTTTGATATGGCAGAATGTTTCCTCGAAGCAGTTGAAAATGTTCTCAAAGGAAAATAGTTCCCAACATATGCAGAAAATTGCTCCCTCAGCTTCACAAATATTACAATTCCTACTCCATATTACTTGTTTCAAGTTTCAACTAAAACTTAAGACATTGTTGTCAATCTTTAAAGGGCAGCCCGGTGCACTAAGCTCCCGCTATGTGCGGGGGCCGGGGAAGGGCCGGACCACAAGGGTCTATTGTACGCAGCCTTACCTTGCATTTCTGCAAGAGGCTGTTTCCACGGCTCGAACCCAGGCTATTTCAACTAAAACTTAAGACATTGTTGTCAATCTTTAGCACTCAAAAATCAAAATATCATCACATACTATCTTCATATTCTATCTGTATACTCAAGCATCCATTTTGTATCTTTACAGCTACCTACTTCTATACCCAACAAAACACCGAATACTGATTCAAATAATTTTGCAAAGATATATTTTCCCAAAAAATCATAATATTCAATGTGTATACACGAGCATCCATTTTAAATCTCTACAGTTACCTACTTATATATCCAATCAAACACCGAATAATGATTCAAATAATATTGCAAAAATAACGTTTTCCTTTTTCGAAAAATCATATTCCTCCATAGAAATAGCACAACAACAACAACAACATACCCAGTGAAATCCCACAGTGTGGGGTCTGAGGAGGGTAAAATGTACGCAGACCTTACCCCCATCTCGGAAGATAGAGAGGTTGTTTCCAGAAGACCCTCGGCTCAAGAGAAAACATGATGAGAAAAGGCCAAATAAACACAAACAGTTCAAAGCAATACGAAAATGAAACTAACGAAAGCGAAAAAGTCATGATAAAGCAGTATGAGAAAAAAAAGAAACAGTAGCTACCACAGATAAATACGATAATTGTGGTACAAGGACTAACATATAGTTGCACGAATCAAAGCACAAGAAAATGAAGATCAAAACTGCGACTACTAGTACGACGGGATACCTGGGACTACCTACCCTAATCTGAGTCCTCCATAACCTCCTATCTAAGGTCATGTCCTCGGTAAGCTGGAACTGCGCCATGTCCTGTCTAAGCACCTCTCCCCAATACTTCTTCGGCCTACCTCTACCTCTTCTGAAACCGTCCATAGCCAACCTCTCACACCTCCGCACTGGGGCATCTGTGTCTCTCCTCTTCACATGCCCAAACCATCTCAACCGCGCTTCCCGCATCTTGTCCTCTAATGATGTCACTCCCACCTTATCTCAAATATCTTCATTCCTAATCTTATCTTGCCTGGTGTGCCCACACATCCATCGCAACATTCTCATTTCCGCAACGTTCATCTTCTGGACGTGCGAGTTCTTGACTGCCCAGCACTCCGCCCCGTACAACAAAGTCGGTCGTACAACAAAGTCGGTCTCACTACCACTTTGTAGAACTTGCCTTTAAGCTTTGGTGGCACCTTCTTATCACACAGCACTCCTGAAGCGAGCCTCCATTTCATCCACCCTGCACCAATATGCGTGACATCATCATCAATATCCACATCTTCTTGTACAATAGACCCAAGATACTTGAAACTTCTTTTCTTTTGGATGGCCTGGGTACCCAGCCTAACTTCCACGCCAACCTCATGTGTCTTGTCACTAAACTTGCACTCCATATACTCTGTCTTGATCCTACTCAACTTGAACCCTTTAGACTCCAGAGTTTGCCTCCAAACCTCCAACTTAACATTCACTCTGTTGCGGGTCTCGTCAATCAGGACTATGTCATCCGCGAATAACATGCACCATGGCACCTCACCTTGAATTTGCCGCGTCAAACCATCCATCACCAAGGCAAATAAAAAAGGACTAAGAGTTGATCCCTGATGCAACCCCATCTCCACTGGGAAGTGTTCCGAGTCTCCTCCCACTGTTCTAACCCTGGTCTTGGCTCCCTCATACATGTCCTTGATCGCCTTAATGTACGCCACAGGTACACCTCTAACCTCCAAGCATCTCCATAAAACCTCTCTTGACACTTTATCGTAAGCCTTTTGCTAGGTCGATGAAAACCATGTGTAAGTCTCTCTTCCTCTCCCTATACTGCTCCACCAGTCTCCTCACAAGATGAATGACTTTTGTAGTCGAGCGCCCCGGCATGAATCCGAACTGGTTCTCTGAAATGGACACGCCTCTCCTCACCCTCATCTCCACCACCCTTTCCCACACTTTCATAGTGTGACTTAGCAGCTTGATACCTCTATAGTTGTTGCAACTTTGAATGTCACCCTTGTTCTTGTACAAAGGAACTATCGTGCTCCACCTCCATACAAATAGCACCCAAGATTTTATTGTTTTAACCTCAGGATGACACTTCTCCCATAAAACCTCCTTTCCCAAAGTTTCAACTAAAACTTAGAGATTCTTGCCAGCTTTTAGTACTCAAAATATCTATTAAAATACTATCTTTATATTCTATATGTTTATTCTATCATCCCTTTTGTTATCTTTACAGCTACCTAAGTTTATATCCAACCAAACACCGAATAATTTCACAAAGACTAAATTTATTCCTATGAAAACATATTCATGCATAACAATGGTACCCAAGCTACAATCTTTTAAGCTCAGGATGATACTGCAGCCCATATAACCTCATTTCCCTAAGTTTCAACTAAAATTAAGACATTGTTGCCATCCTTTAGTACTCAAAATATCTACCAAAATACTATCTTTATACTCTTACTGTATACTCAAGCATCCATTTTATATCTTTACAGTTACCTACTTCTATATCCAACCAAACGCTAAATAATGATTCAGCTAATTCTGCAAAGATAACATTTTTTCCCAAAAAAACATGTCCTTTTTACTCAGGATGATACTGAAGCCCATAGAACCGCCTTTCGCGATTCTCAATAGCAGCAACAGCACCCTGATTACTCCTCGCGACAACCTCAAAACCTTCCGGCAATTTCACAGCCTCATCACTATGACTCATCCAAACAACCTGTTTATCCCCAACTTTCTTATTCCCAAACAACCCATTATTCTTATTCACCTCTATTTCCTTTCTCCCATACTCATGTTTACTACTCAAAATATCTATCAAAATACTATCTTTATAAAATGTCTGTATACTCAAGCATCCATTTTATATTTCTACAGCTACCTATACGATCATTACAATTCCTACTCCATATTACTTGTTTCAACTAAAATTAAGTCATTGAACCTTTACTACTCAAAATATCATCAAAATACTATCTTTATATTCGATCGGATTTTATATCTGTATACTTCTATATCTATCGACACACCGAATAATTATTCAAATAATCTTGCAAAGATTAATTTTTTATCCAAAAAAATCATATTTTTTTACCTCAGGATGATACTGCAGCCCATAAAACCGCCTTTCGCGATTCTCAATAGCAGCAACAGCACCCTGATTACTCCTCGCAACAACCTCAAAACCTTGGGGCAATTTCACAGCCTCATCACCATGACTCATCCAAACAACCTGTTTATCACCAACCTCCTTATTCCCAAACAACCCCTTATTATTATTCACCTCAATTTCCATTCTCCCATACTCATGTTTGTCACCAATGTTAACAACCCCACCAAGTTTCTGAACAAGCAATTGCAACCCATAACAAATACCAAGAACAACTATCTTTTCTTTCTCAACATACTCAATAAAACCAGATGGGAAACATGGTGCCCCGTCAGCATGCACACTGTGGGGTCCACCTGATAGGATAATGACACGTGGGTTCAGTTCTTTAATGGCGTTTAAAGAAGACGTGCCATTGATACACAGAGAGAATACAGATAAACTTCGGATTCGACGAGTTATAAGGTGGGTGTATTGAGAACCATAATCTAGGATTAGTACGAGGTTAGGGTTCTTGGTATGTGTTTGAGGTTCCATTGTTGGGGATACAGAGAAATGGGGGCTAGGGTTTATGTCAGGGTTTAGGAATGGCGGGAAGATGATGTTTTTATAGGGACATAATTTGTGGTTTTGGTGGGGCAAAAGGAAAGGGGTGAATATATGGTTCGTTATACTTTACGTTCAAATATATTTTTGCCGTTATATTTTGAGTTTAAATATGTTCATGTTGTTATACTTTGTCAAAGTATGTATGTGTTTGTATATCTGTGTCAAAGTATGACAGCGGGATTATATTTGAACTCAAAGTATAACGATAAGAATATATTTAAACTCAAAATATAATGAAGGGTATATTTTGACCCTTTTCTGATAATATATTTATTAGCCAATGCGGTAAAAAGTAAAAAAAAAATGGTCCTTAATTAATGTATGAGTTTCGGCGTAAACATTCAATCAATGAATATAAAATATGTGTCTTTCATACGCAAATTTCTCATAAGTGATATATATTCTCATCTTAATTATTTGGTTAACTAATGTTAAAATGATTGGTTAGGTATAATCCCTCTGTTGCAGGTAAATATTACCAGTACCAACGGAACAAAAGAAATCCAAAGTTCAAGAGAGAAAAAGTTTATCAAAATGGTCTTTTTATAAAATGAAGCTAAAAGAGTCACAATATTAAAGAATGAAAATCATAGAAATAGAATGATAAAAGAGGAGAGATTTTTACTATTCTTCCAAAACGTGTTATAAGTGTAAATATTACTAGTACCAACGGAACAAAAGAAATCCAAAGTTCAAGAGAGCAAAAGTTTATCAAAATGGTTCTTAGTTAATGTATGAGTTTTTGTTTTATTTGGTCCTTAATGTATGATGTATTTTAAAAAGTGACTCATTTGGTGTTAATCCATATAAGTAAAGATAATCACTGTTTTTGCGGTCAAATAAATGGAGCCCATCGACATGTGAAGCGAACTATTAAACCACAAAATAAAGGTACATTCTTATACCGTTCAATCTAATTTTCTAACCCACAATAAATTTTCTAACCCTAACTTAAAAAAGCGGCTTGAAGAAAATTAATCCCTCCGGATCAAAAAGAGTATACACTTAGTCTTTTTTTCTTGGGCAAAAAAAAATGTCCACTTATCAAATCAAGAAATCATTAATCTTATTTTTTCAGATTTGCCCCTATTAAGTGGTATGTGGTCAAATCCCAATACATATTTAATTAGGAGTAATTTAGTCAAATTACTTTTTTTTGCTAGAAGTTAGTTTTTTTCAAAAGGAGTGTGCAAATGACTAAGTAAATCCTCTTTTTGATCCGGATAGAATATAATTTTGTGGTGAATATATGCAATGAAGTAGGGAAGCGAGCATAAAGCTTTTATATTGGGCTAAACAGATTGTGTACGCAAAAGATGCCAAGGGTCTCAATTTATCTGGATAGAAAAAATAAGGATTGCTTTTACTTACCACCCCAGTCATAATTCGTGTGATACATTTTTCTATATATTATATATTTAGAAATAATTTAACTTAAAAGTTTCTCTTTTATCATTGATGAAATGATTTACTGTCACACATATATCTATAGCTTGTTCTAGACCACAAGTTTTAAAAGTTTTTTTTTTTATTTCGTAAACTCCGTGCCTAATCAAATTACATCATATAAATTGAGACGAATGGAGTAGATAGCTTAAGATTAAATTGATCATTGTTTTTATAACACATTAGAAATTATTTTCATCGTATTTATAAATTAAGGACCAAATGAAATCAGCTCCCATAAATTAAGGACCATTTTATAAGTATGAAATCAGCGTTTGGACATGCGATTTTATCTCATGAGATAAATCACAAATCATCCAAATGATTTGGGATTTGAAATCATGATTTCAAAAAATATAAATGTAAAATTTAACTCATACGTTCATATTTTGTAAAAAAAAAAAAACCCATAAGTTGGTAGATATATTTACCAATTATATTTGCCAACCATTCGTATTAAATATTAATCTGCAAGTTGGTAAAATATATTTACCAATCATGTTTACCATGTGGGAGGAATATATAAAAGAGTAGTTACATTACTATTCATGTTAAATTTTCCTTTTTATTGAACTAAAGTTTGATCAATTGATGTTGTATTTTTTAGAAAGTCTTTCTAGTAGCGTATTAATTTTATTATGAACTATGATTTACACATATGGTAAGATTGTCTAAGAATTGAAAATTTCTTGATGGATTTCACAACTTGTGGTGTTTTTATGTTTATAAAAAAAACTGCAACTTAAGAAATCCAAATTACATGTCCAAACATGATTTCATCTCATGAGATGAAATCATGTCCAAACGGCTCCAAAGTTTCTCAACAAAATACAGTCGAGCACTGTAGGCCACAGAGGCAACATCTACGGGACCATAACGTGTGGTAAACTCCTCTTAAGCACTGTACCTTTTAAGTGGATATTTTGACGCAACTATATATTACTGTCTAGTATATTTTGGGATATTAATAAAATAAAATAATATATAACTCATTTTTATTTTTTATATTACCCTTTTTTTTCTTTCCATTTTTTTTAATTATTATTTGGTTTCAAATCCGTATTAGTCGGTCCAGTATATTTTGAGAAGTGAATAGCAAGAAAAAAAAAACTACATTTCTTAATTTATCCTCCCCCCCCCCCCCCCCCCACCCCCAATACTATTTTTATTTGAGTTCTCGCAATATAGTTAGTCATAAATCTGAATAAAGAAAGATAAATGTGATAGATTGTCAATCAATTAAAAAAAATCTGATTATGATGAATTTGTTAAATAATAAGGACCTGATTACATTATAATAAATACTAAAGATGATTCTAATTAATTTGGGATTGAGGAGTTGTTGATTAATTATTGTACTCATTTTTTCTTTTTTTGGAAGAAGTAAACCGAAAAAACAGCATTTATATATTAAAAAATAGAGATCAGGGCAATGCTTGCGAAATAAAAATCCTTTTAAGAGATTCTTCATTAATTTTCTCTTTTCTTTAATAGATTTTTTTTTTAAAATTGCTTTTATTACACAGGGTATAGGAGAAGAGGAATGAGAAGAAAATTCGAACCCTCATTAATAAAATAAAAATTCAAAAAGTATACCAATTGAGCTACTAGATTCCTACTTTTAATAGATCTCCATCTGGAACATGCATTATAAGTTATGACCAGGGTCTATGGACAACACAATCAAGTATTATCGACCAAAGTAGTAAAAAGTTTGTTACTCTATAAAGGTGCATAAGGACATTATTTTTTCCCCACGTAATTGACATGAAGTAAGAAGTGACAATCAGATAGTTGGGGCCACAAGGTCTGGAAAAAATAATCATTTTTAACAGGATACAATAATTTTACGGTTGGGATTCAACATAAGTTGACTAGTCTTACTCAAATCACCAAACCAGTAAAATTATTATCCTTTATCCACACGTAGAGATAACAAATTCTCAATGGATTTTGAAATTTATACGAGCGTGAGTTATTTTTAACAAAATATACTAGGAAAATAACCATCTTTTTTCCCACCATGTGAGAGGAATTGCCTCTAGTTTTATTTATGGAACCTTTTTATTTTGCTCCTGATAATAAATCTTTTTATTCACTGAAATTTTCCTTAAAAAATTGTAGCCAGATAAAGTTTGGAAAATCTTTTTCAAACTGCCAACTTGCTAAAAGCTGTCAATTTCCAAATTGCCAACTTGCACGTGAATTGAGGGTTATCAAAGAATGCTACAAATTTAAGGCCTTCTTTTAGGAAGATCTTGACTTGTAGACAACCTACTCCAAAAGTAAAGGTATCTATCTATCTATTCTCCATCTTGGAGAAAAAAGATCACCTAAATACTTATATTAAGCTAATATAAATTTTAGTCTAAGATAAAGGTAGTAAAAGAACTTGTTCACCGTCAAAGGTTGTGGATGAGTTGTTCCTTCCTTAATCAGAGGTCTCAGATTCTAATTCTGGGTAAGAAAAAATCTTTGATAGGGAGCGCTTCCATTGAATAAACCCTACGTGGGCGTGAATCTAAATTTAATCGGACTCCAATGCGTATTTCCTACACGGGTGGGAACATTTTTGTTTATTCAAAAGATTTTGATTTTACTGTCCACAATACCTATTAAGCATGGCGAACCAAATGGCAGTGAAAGAACACAATAAAATGATTTTTTTTTAAACGAACAAAAAGAAAAAAGAACAGCACACGTATTTTCTTTTCCCTTTCAACTTCTGCAACTACTAAGGATCTTTAACTCATTCATATAACCAACTTTTATATATAAAAAACACGGTGAATTGGTACCTCTATTCTAATATGTTCTTGCTTTTGGTCTTAGGACAAATGTATTTAACTACACCAACTATAATCACCATTACAACATTTTAAAAACAACTCCTATATAGAATTTTATGTTCTGTAGCATAAACAAGAAGATAAGTACTAGCTAAGGTGTACAAAAGCTCATTACAAACAAAAGGAAGAATAGGCAAAGAATGTTCAAGAAGGAAGCAAAACTTAGCTACACAAGAAAGAAGTATGAAGTTGGAGAACGACATCCAGAATTGATTCTTCAAGAACATCATCTGTGATTTGACTCAAAACATCTTCAGCGTCGTTTCGAATATCGAGCCATGAACCAGATTTTGCCAAATCATTCTCAACATGCTCAATCAGTGTAAGTTCTTCCATCAATGGAATAAGATGTTGTCTCACTTCCTTCATTACCTTTTCCACTAGATGTTTTTCCAGTGGAAAGGAACAAATTTTGGGTTGAACGAACGATAGCCACGGAAGAAATCTGAAATGAGAATCATATGCTTCTAGTAGAACTTCATTTGTGTAGTTCATCAGGAGTTTAGGCTCAGAATGACAATGCAGTGCTAATGTCTCCAGTTCATCGGATAATGTTGCATCAAGCATTTGTTCTGAAAGATGCCTATTTAGCCAAAGTTCTTCCCAATTCAAGTGAAGAATATGCAAACTTGACTGAATATAAATACAAAGGGCATCAGGTTCTCCGCGATTCAGTATGGGATTTTCAGGTGATTCCTTGTTCAAACATCCATCAAAGTTGATACGACGTGGTGGTAATGCAGTGTCAGCTGCAAATGATCATGAATTACTTCGGTAAAGTTCAGTGACTATACATGAAATTAACTCGAAGATTTTGTGATACTTACATGGTAGATTTCCAGAAGGGCTTCTTAGATCATCAGTGAAAACCGGTTCTAGGACTGACACTGGACTTTGGTGATCTCCTCTTAATTTATAAAGGCTGTATGGACTCGACGATGAAACATCTGTTGACGAACCAGGAGACCAAACTTCTGAAGGTGAAGCCTAAAGAGGATGGTGCAACAGGATTAAGGCTTCTATTCTTAGACTAAGTGAAAAGGTAGAACTAAACAGAAAACAAGTAATACACTTACCGCCATTGAGCTATTAAGATGCAGGCAATCCTTGTGTCTTTGAGAACTTTGATAACTAGTAAAGGCTGGTTCACGAGGCAATTCCGCTATACTTGTATCTGCAAGAAGTGAATGTTAAGAACTTAAAGTTCTACAGGACAATGTTCATAAGAATACCAAAGAACTCTCAAATAAATGGAACAGAAACCTACTGTGCCTCATTTCTGCCGGATTAATTTTGCTATCCTGTTTTGAACTATAGTTGAACTTTAGATCATACTCGGGCGAGGAAAGAATCCTTTCCAATGTTCTTGAGGGTTGTTCGCTCATCACAGCTTCACCTGTAGTATTGATAAAATTTAATCTTTGAGAAAGATGTTTCTTTGCCTCCATACAGATGTCCAATTCCCGTTTCTTGGTGTATCTTAAGGCTGACACATCCACCTTCTTATGCACTCTTTCAGTCATAAAGGATTCTTGTTTGTTCTCTGCCTCATTCGTGGTGTTGGACCCAGTGAAAGAGTTAATGGACCCTGCAATAGTAAGACATGAACTGTTCCCTTCATTATCAACTTCCAAGTTCTGCTTGTTGCTAATGCTATGAAGCTTATGTAAAGTGCTTCCTACTGAAAGCAAATGCTTCTCTTTCCATTTTTGTCCCATTGCATATTTCAGTTTCCTCTTAATATCTTTGAGATAAAAGTTCTTGCGCTTGACATTTTCCCCTTTACTACTTGTGCTATGAAGATACTGCATAGACGAACAATGACAGGAAATATTTTCAGAACATTGAACAGTTTTAGGAATTGGCTTCAAAACAACTATTTTATTTGAAGACCGGGAGCTGGAACTTTCTTTAGATGCAGATCGATGATGCTTGATGTCACTTTCACTACTCTGACCATCTGAGAGTTTGTCACTCATGAAGCACTTGATTGAATCTCTTGCCATTTGCACGTTTAGCATGTTTCGGATTTGCTTTGCTAATAGTGAATTCGGATCTTGTAGGAGTTTCAAAAACAAATCTCCATTTGAATTTAACATCTCTAATGCATTAGAGAACTGTCCAGGCTCATAGCTCATGCCACGTTTGCTGATATACTTCCTGTCTATGAACAACTGATCGATAAATGCTTTGGCACTCGTCTGAAGTACTTGTAAACTCATCTCGTCAAACTGATCATTCTTAATGATACTCCTCTGTGAATCTCCATTTTCCTGATGAATCTGACTGCAAATAGCTTCTAATACGGATGCCAGTTTTAACTTATTGATTGACAATTCTGCTGAACCTGAAGCCTGCTGAAAATGCCCGGTCTCAGTATCCTTCCAATCGTATAAAGGTGACTGATTCTTACAGGTCTTCTTTGATGATGGCTTGTATTTACTTATCATATGATCAAATAGTCCATAATCTACTTCTTTATGTTGCTCATTTCTAGCTATTATTTGAGTGTTCTTTTGCATTTCACCACGCATACGAACTCCTAAAGCTTCAACTTCACCTCCATCCTGTGAGACAAAAACTCTCAAGTCATAACTCTTTACTCAAAAGTTACATCTTTTCTGAATTTATGATAATGTACTTCTCAGAATCTGCGGCGTAAAATTCTATGGAGATGCCAACCAGAATAATTCCCTATACGTTCAGGAATTATAACAAGGGAATTCAAAAAAGTCAAGAATGTCACAGCTTTACCCTATTTGCACGGTATACTTTTCCAACAAATGGGGATTCAATACGAAACCCCTTCATCACATGTAGCTCCGCCCTAATTATCTTATTGCCCTATCTACAAGGATATCAGACAAATTTTTCTTCCTTAAGATCTTTCATTTCAAATAATGGTGTCCATGCACAAAACAAGAATTATACTCCAAATTTACATTCTTTTTTCTTGACTCTGTGATAGCAAGAGCCTTAATAATAGAACTGGCTTAAGTTCTAGTACTACATGTTTTGAAACATTTAAAAGAGTCAATTCTCTAAATACTGTCAAAGAAAATTACTTATTCTTGCTAGTGATTTACCTCAAACCCATATAATTGGTCATTGAAACAAGTTAAAGCATCAAGCTTTCTTGGTTTTTTGCCTGCAGAAGAGTAAAACCAAAGATCAAAATCTCCAAGATTGATTAACATCACTGTTGAAATCAAATCCTAATGTAATTATTCAGACAAATTACAATAACAAAAGTTCAACTTTTGAATTATCCAGAAAAGTGGTTAGGGAAGAATATAAGTTCTATGCACTAACAATTTACATAATCATATAACTTACGAGATAATTACAAGTAAATCTCTATGATGAGGATTAACGACTAACCTAATATAAATGGCAAACAAACATGCTCTAGAAGGTTAAACTACACTGATGGTGCAAAATATGTTTATAATGTCAGCGTAGAACAACAACAACATACCCAGTATAATCCCACCAGGTGGGGTCTGGGGAGGGTAGCCGGTAGAGTGTACGCAGACCTTACCCCTACCTTATGGACGGGTAGAGAGGTTGCTTCCGATATTTACAATGTCAGTGTATAAAACTTAAATCGGTATCATTTGAGCATTTTCTACTGGTGATACAGAAGTATGAGCAGGAAAAAAGGGCAGCGCACTGAACTAAACTCCTGCTGTGCCCGGGTTCGGAGAAGGGCCGAACCACCCTTGTCTATTGAGGAATGAGCAGTAGAATTGAAGAATTATTAACACTTACCTGTAAAATTCTTAGTTGCAGCTTTCCCATTTGAAAGTAGCTTCTGTTTTCTTTGATTTTGACCAAAATAAAGGCTGCTTATCAATCCCCACATACAATTAAGCTGACTCTTCTCTATCTGTTGTGGATTTCTTGATGATCTCTTCTTGTCCATGACAAGTAAAATTTTCCCAATTATCAGTTTTCTCTCTCACACACACAATAGCCTAAAATTTGGGAATAAAATCAAGAAACCATTTGGCTTTTGATCGTGAACAAAGTTTCTAAACTTTTGACATAAAACAACACCAAAACTGCAGTTCTTGGTTAAGAGTTATCCGGTACCGGTGCTGGTGTAAGTTAACTAATTAAAAATTACACGCAAGTTGGACTGATCACCACAGTTAAAATACTCACTTATAAGAGAAATCATTCTTCTCGTATGTGTTCATTCTTTGTTCTTGTTCACCTAAATGTTCAAGAAAGTTTCTTGTAAAAAAGACATCAACCCCTTGAAGGTTGAGTTCTTGGACTACTTTTTTTAGAGATGAAAAGGGAGAAAAACAAGAGAGTGAGAGACAAAAGTAGCATCAAATGAGGAAGAAATTGAGATTTTGTTTGTTTTGCATTAAGCAAAATGATGTTGACATATGCTACCATACACAACCATATACTGTTTTGTCTCAACCACTACAATTCCTTTAAAACACTATCTTCTCAATAAATAAAATTAACAGTATTTACATTATTGTTTAGTGTATAATTAATATTCTAAATACCTGTTCTTGTTTTTTTTATTGAGTGTCAGACTAGAATACAAAAGTTCATGACTTCATGTCTGTTTACTGTTGAAAACCACTGAGTCAGCACTCATAAACTGTGTTCTACTGAGTATATTTCAAGATTCTTTTTTTTTTTTGTTCCAAAAGAAACTTTTTTTTCTGCAGAATTTAGGTAGAAAAATACTTGTCCGTATAGCCACAGGTTGTTTGACTCATGTAATAACTGATCATAATATTTAATTCTTCAAATTTGCTACCTTTGTTTATAACAATGTATAATTGGTAAAATTATCTTCTGTATCATTATATTTGCTTTTTACTTGTTTAAATGAGATTTTGTTGGAAAGTTTTCTATTCACAAAATAATTGTCTCGTTGAACCAAAGTGGGCATTTCTAATTCATAAATACTCGAGTTGTCCCATTTATGTCATTAATTTTATTTTATTTTAAAAGCGAATTTATACAACTAGAAAGAGTGTCTAGCGGGCTTACTGTCCGATGGTAGCGTATATTACGCTCGAGGTCTCTCGAGCCTCCTGTTGTAACAATGTCTTCATTTGTAGGATATAATGAATAAGATAATAGTATTCCATCGGACTTTTGTTGTTATTAAAACAGGCGGAGAGCAGTGCCCTGTTGGTCAAATTCCTACTTCCCTTTGATATCCGTAAAGGGGCTGGTAAGCACTTCATGAGTAAAATTTTTTCTCTTTCCTGACACCGAACAAAAGGAACCTTTGCACCTGGTCTTGGGCTCATCCCCTTCGGCTATGTGTACTTGGTAATATCCTTTGCGCAAATCTACCTTCGTGAAAAATTTGACCTTCCCCAACCTACCCAACAAGTCGGCAATCAAGGGAATAGGGTATTTCTTTTATTAAAAATAAAAATTAATCCTCAATAAAGAGTGGTACAAGTAGATCTTATCTTACTAATCCTAATGAGGTAAGGAACCTCTGCTAATTAACAAGCGTGCAACAAATAAGAGCAAGAGAAACATTCTATGATCATCACAGAGTTTATATCAAACAATTTTATTTCCTACTACGACCTTTTTCAAACAACTTCTAAAACAAATTAAAATCTAATCATTTTAATTGGTAGTTTTCAAACATATATTATCTAACTATCTAAACTTTATCTTATAAAAATCGACTAATCAATATTCGTGCTGAAAATTAGATATATGTTTTGACCATCATCTAAGGCCCTGTTAAATAAGTACTCCATTTAATAGATTTAGCCCCTAAAAGAAAAAAGTAAAAATATATATGTAAATATAATTTGTCATGGCTTAATCATCTTCAATAAAAGGTGGGGGCAAAAAAAGATTTTTCCAAATAGACATTGAATTGATATTGCTTCACCAACCAGCAATTTTAAATTATTAAGCTTCTAATCAATCTTTCATAATGAACTTTCTTTCTAATCAATCTTTCATAATGAACTTTCTTTTTCACATAACTTCACAAATTATTGCATGGCTTCCTCAAGATTCTCAAGTTAAGAAAAAAATATTAAGATTTGGCACATGTCGGTTAGTACGTCCGTAGGGATATCTTAAACTTTTTTGATAGGCATTCTTCTGATTGTTTCTTATATGGTACAGGAATATTATTATTCATCAATGTCCGAGATATCACTATAATTTCAAATGTTATTTAGGCATGCATCAAGAATAAATGCATATGAGTTGAGTAAAATTATAAATCACTTTCTTGAGATAATTAAATAAGTGAAAATGAACCTAATTTGCCTTTAAATTATAGAAAAGGAGAGATATTGTGCTCCCAATAAATGATAATTATTCATTAATTTTACTGCCTATTAAGGAGCAATTGTTGAGCAGAAATAGCATTCATTCACAATTTTTCGGTTATGTCTTTTTGAAATATCTCATGGAAATTTAAATTTCACGATTGAAACTTCTGGACATTATATGTGTAGTTTGAAACTCCATAATATTGACTTATTTTAATTTCATAAACTAAAATTATCTATTTTTATACACTTCTCCTTAAATGAGAATAGAGAGAATTGAATTAGTCGGTGATTTTTGGACACCACATAGTTAAACAAATAAAAAAGGGGCATTTCAAAGATTTGAAAGGTTAAGTCAAGACGAAATGTGACAAATCACTTAGATGCGACAGATCAAATATTTTTGCAATCAATACCTAAGAATTACATAATTTGAATTAGGGGCGCTCATGATTTAGAACCGATCCAAACCGAAGATCAAAACTAAACCGATTGGGTTAGGTTTGATTTGGCTTTGAATTTTTAAAAACCGATAATATTGGTTTGGTTTTGATTTTACTAAAAGCAAACCGAAGAAAAAACTGAACCGAACCAATAAATTTTATACATAATTTTTATAATTTTATATATACAATATTAAAAATTTATAAATAATTTATATAATTTTTAAGCAAAAGTTTATATTATCTCTAATAGGCTAATGAACTTTATACCTTAAGCCGATTTTAAAAAAGAAATTCATGAATTCAAACTCATTTATTCAAAGAAACAACTATATGAGATTTACCTAGATTTATTTTTTGTATTTCTTATAACTTTATTGACTTAATTTAAATCATAAATCGTAAGACATTTTCTTCATAATGCAAGAAAGTATAGCTACCACAATAAAAGGGTAATAGTGGATTATAAGTTGGAAAAGGCTAGAAAATTCTCTCATAATTGTAGGAAAAAAACAGGAAAGAGAGAAATACCGTTAATTTTCTTAAAAACCGATACAAATTGAACCAAACCGACTACAACCAAACCGATGGATATGTATTATATTTGGTTTGGTTTGGTTTTAATAATTTTAAAACCGACGAAATTGGTTTGGTTTTGGTTTTAACCCAAAACCGACTCATAAACACTCCTAATTTGAATTATACATTTGATAACCTAAATTATATTTACACTACTAATGCAATTTTACTGATCATAACTGTTTACCCCGAATTTAGATAATTAATTGAATTTGTAAGTGGGTATAGGATATGTGTTTGGATCTCAATGTATATCATATGAAAATAAAGTGTATAGACGTTTTGTAGCTCAGCAATCAACGATTAGCGACTGGCTATGGGCGTGAATGTTTAGTAACTGACATGCAATACTCGTTTGAAGAAATATAATGGAAATGAATGTAATTGATATGGATCGAATATTATTTTTGAGAGAGATTGTATATATGTTTTTCTATTACAAGTGTTCTTGAAAAATGAAGAAGCCAACCCCTTTAAAGGAGAGGGATGGGCTCTATTTATAGTGTTGCCTCTATGAGCTTCATACAATACTAATCATTAAAAAATAAGAGAAAGGACAGCTCTGAGTGGGTTAGGTTGGCCGTACTGTCTGACACACGCATGGCTGGTGGTTGACCATGGCAGGACGCTACTGACGCGTGACTCACGCGCAACGGCTCTTCCGGACCAACGACCAAGGATAGTCGGACTAACGGCCCCGGATAATTGGACTAACGGCCTCGACCGACCCGGTGATGAAGAAACCGGACCAAATGGTGCCTCTGCTTAGCCCCTGTCATAGCGCTCCTCCGGTTTAGAACGGAAGTCTTCGTGTGTGCTCTTGTCATCTCCTTCCTTCGGATCCTTGTCTCACCGGTTTACACTTATCCGGTTTTTACCGTATACAGATAGTCCCCACACTTTCCGGACCGAAGTTTTATCGGAGTAACGGGAAGTGGAAGAATCAAGAAACCGGCGATTCCCTTAGACCGTAGTTATCTTTTCATTTTGGCGGGAACAGTTGCGTCACGTTCCCCCTTTATTGGCTACGTGTCTAATCCCGAATGGCCGGTTCTGACAACCGCCGCATGCACGTCGCTTCAAGTCATTCCTCATTAATTACGAGGCACGTGGCGCTCCCCGGTTGGCTGGGGAATCGTAACCGTCACAGCCCTCACCTATATAAGGCTTTCTCACTCCCTCATTCTAACACTTTTACGATCCATCTCCCGTTTGTTTTCACTTCTTGCTGCTCTTCTCTATCTTCACCATACATAATCATCTTCTATAGCAAATCTGCTGTTGATTCACTGCTTACATTATGTGAAAATAAACAACTTCGTCACCATCCCTGCTAACTGTTCTTGCTCGAGCGTTGCCGCTTCGCACTTTGTCATCCCTTGAATAATCAGTTCCCTCGCTCTTCTTGAACTTCTCTTCTGAATCTTCTTCCTTCCATATTTTCAAAATGTCTGAAACCACTTCCCATGATGTTCCATTGGTTTCATCCCCGGGAACCGAGGCCGCTGTCACACCCTAATATCCCTAGGGTGTGATGGGCACCCGACCCCGTATCCGGAGCCGAGCGAACCCACAGACTCTTATTACACACATAATTTCTTTGGACTCTGAAATCAAATAAAAGTGAAATACATAGTACATTTTTCAGAAATATATATATATATATATTTTAACTTTCAAACCAAACAAATCTGTAATTACACGGACTTTATAACATAATACAAAATGACACATCGGCTAATGGAGCCGCTTACTAAACTGACATACCATGCCCACGACTCTATCTGCAAAGTCTCTAACATCATTCAGAAACCATAACACATATACTCTGACTCGGCAGTCCTCCAGGAGCAAATGGAGTTTGCCACCACCGCTGGAATATCTTCTATAATGTCTTCAACTCGTCTGGGAGTACCTGCGCGGCATGAAACGCAGCCCCGAAGAAAGGGGGTCAGTACGGAATATGTACTGAGTATGTAAGGCATAAAATACAGAAAACGGAATCATAATCAAAGCAAACAGTACAGAAGGTACGTACATTACCCAGAATGCCAAATACTTACTTCCCAGACGCGAATCATGTATCAGAAGAAGTACAGACCCAGAATACCAAATACTTAACTTCCAAACGCGAATCATGTATCAGAAAGAGTACAGATCCAAAATACCAAAACACCAGAATGTCAAGATGCTTGTTCTTTTTCCAGACACAAATCATGAATGCCAATGTCATACGTAACATAATAATGCCGTGGAACGTACGACCTGATCCATACATATATGTCGCTGCGGAACGCGCAGCCCGATCCACATAACATATCTCATGTGCAAATAACGTGTCCCGGCCCTCGAGTGAGGGACTCGGTGAATAGAATCATATATGTCAACATCGTATATCACATACGCATAACGTGTCCCGGCCCTCGAACGAGGGACTCGGTAAATAAAATCATGTATGCCACATCAAATGTCATGTATGCATGTAACGTGTCCCGGCCCGCTAGTGAGGGACTCGGTGGATAACATGTCCCGGCCCTTCATTAAGGGACTCGGTAGAGGGGATCCGGTCCGGATCTGGCGCCATCATCATATACGTGTCCCGGCCCTTTGCTGGTGGGTCTCGGTGAACAATGCAGTGGAGTACGCACGAGAACATGTCCTGGCCCGGGCTCAGTGAATAGACATATCAAGACTTGCACGAACAGAGTAGTGCGAAACCATATGCACACAAATCAAGACTCAATAGGTATACACACTTACCGACATCCAAAGACTCAATAGAATAATCGTACGTGCTGTCGTCTAACAACCAAAACATCAGAGTTTACAAAAGATATTCGTATCAGAATGTTCGTAGCAAATTATTCATAACAGATTACTCATATCATAATTCTTATATCAGACTACATACCGAGATCAAAATACTTTTATCAGAACACTTTTACCAGAATACTTATATCAGAATATTCATATCAGAATGCTTTTATCCAAAAACTCATATCAGAATGTTCATATCAGAACACTTATATCAAAATACTTATATCAAAATATTCATATCTGAATACTTATATCCAAATACTCATATGAGAATACTCATATCAAATTACTTGTGTCGGAGTATTTATATCAGAATAGTCATATCAGAATTTCTAGTTACTTATATCAGAGAATGCATACAAATCATAACAAACTCGGAACAACATCCAAAAGTTCCCCGTAATTATCGTACGGGAATAAGTCAAATAGAACAATAGGGGAGGATTCGGGAATAGTGGACCCACCTCGGGTCAACAGAGGTGGCGTACCCAAATTACGTACATTAAGCTTTATAGAGTCATTTATGAAAGTTTTAGTGTCATTCGGTTCCATTTGGGCAAGTTATAGATGTTTGTGCAATTATTTCAACAAGGCATGCAAAACTCAATTCAATTCTATTGAATGAAAAAGGGGCAAATTCAAACTCGGATTTCTAGGAATAGAATCGTCCCCAAGGCTCGTATCCAAACCTAATATGTCTAAGACATGCCAAAAGAAGGAAAAGTAAAGCCTTACATACCTTTTCCGCTTCTTAAGCTTCTCCAAATTCAAGTTCCAAATTCTTCAAAATCTACAAATGGTCACATTTACCAAACATTGATTATAAGCCTTTAGGAATTTAATCTTAAATCAACACTTGTCTACAAAAATTTGGGCAGCATCTCCCCTATAAATTTGACGCCCCCGAGAATTTAACTCGGTTGAAACATCAACAACCATACCAACAACAATGCCAACAACATCAACAACCCATTCAAAATGCATTCTAACATAAATAGTCTCCCTTTCTACATAATGCAACAACTTCTACTCCAACTTCACACTTTCAAACCAATATCAACATTTTCATATTCATTTACTAATCAAGATCATTCCAATACAATTCGGAAGCATTTCTTATCACTTTACAAAACATTTACAAAATATACAAAAGTTCCACCAAAACCGTAATTCATCTGAAACCTCTAATCTTCGACATAAATATTCATAACACATTTTCATCTTCCAATTTCATTAACAATAATCATAATTCGCACCTTAACAATTTCTTTTTCATAATTACATAAATCTACCATAAAATCACAAAACTTCCCATAACAACCTAACAACCAATCTTTCATGCTAATATGGACTAGCATCCTTCCAAATTCACCAATCAACATAACAATTCACATTTAGAACTTCACTTCCATAATTACATAAAAACTACATTAAAATCACATAAGTTCCTATAATAATTTTCAACAATTTTTCATGCAATCTTAAACCATTTCTCCTCCATTTCCATCACAAGGCCTCAACAACACAATTAACATAACAAATAAAATTTTAATCATCCCTATCCATGCATACCATTTTCGGCCACCTTCCAATATTCACAACTTCAACTAAATTCATTAAACTTTCATTTTCAATGTAGAGTCCACTACAATCACAACTATAATACTACATGAAAATGAATTCATCTTGCCTATACAACAACACATGCACACGGCCACATATATACATACACATTCACCATGCAAACTTCCATATTTCCATAGATTCTATCCATTACTACACACTACAACACAAATAAAGCCTTCATAACATATAAAAGGGGTTTAATTCTTACCTTCTCTTCCTAAGTTCTTCACTTGTCCAAGGTGCGGAAACGATGAAACGAGCGACCTTTCTTCCGAAACAACTACACCACGTTGTAGAGGATCCTTAAATTAGTAGGAATACATGAAGAAACTAATTTTTGGGACAAGATTTCATGGGGGCAAAATCACCCCACCTTGGCCGAACCAACTTTAATAAAGACCTCGAGGTTGAAAAGCTTTCTTCGGTAGCAGACAGGGATATGATGTGAGGTGATACCCCTCATCTACTACCGAGGAGAAGCTCGAAATAGTCCGGGCTGATTGCGGGTGGGACACCCGTTCGGTACAAGTTTTTGCACTCGGACCAAATGAATCAATCTCCGACCACCGGGCAGGATTCTTGTACGTGTACACTTACCCTTTTACTCTCAAACTCGACCCTCCGATTGATCCGGTCATCCTGGACATGTGCCGAACCTACGGCGTGACCTTGGCACAGATTGGTCCGATCGTTTGGAGGGTTGTAGCGTGCCTCCGGTTGTTGGCCAACAATGCTAGAAGGAGTTCACGCTGGCCCACCTGTTACGTTTATACTCCCCGAGGATTTTTCGGGGTGACGTAATAAAACTTACCGAGCGCAGCCGGAATCCATTTTTCTCGAAAATGGACGAAGACAGAGACAGGGGCTGGTTGGAGCGATATGTCCGGGTGAAGACCGGGTCAAATTTTGATCTTACTTTTTCACCGTTTTTCCCTTACTTCTATTGGCCAACGGATATGTTCCCCCGGTAGTTCACAATATGAGCAAATGGGTTACAGCACTCCTCTGCTAGTATTCCCATGACAACCGGACGTGGGCCCACCTGTCATGTGGCCGATGGGTCGCCCAGAATCACGGTAGCCCTCTACTTCTACTCGTGTTTACCGCATCCGTTACACCCTTTAACCTTTGCTAATATCTTCGCTTTTCAGGTCTGCCTAAAGGCTCGGTGGATCCAAGACCGGAGTCGACGGCTGAACCCACAACGTCGGCATCCGAGTTTGATACAGCGAGTGTATCTCGTGCCCTTGCAGCTGCTTCTGCTGCCAAAAGAAAGAGGCCCTCGGAAAGAGGGAAAAAGTCAAAAAAGAGGGCGAGGAGTGTCGCCCGGACCTCACGGGGTGAAGCAGAGCCCGATATCATTATTCGGAGAGTTGATGCCGATTATACCGTGGCTCCGATACCGGAGGAGGATGTCGCCGTTTCACCTCTTCTTCCTGTTGCTGAAGGGCTTCTGGTTTGGATCTCACAAACAGGTGCGGAAGAAATTCTTTCTCCGGCTCCTTTAAGGTCGATTGAATTTGTCGACATTACAGGTGAAACTTCTTCTGAAGAAGCTCCCCTGCAAAGAACAAGGGGATCCGGGGAGGCGGCCGCTGCTGAAGTCAGTCAAAAGACTGGGCCGGTCTCGGAGACTGAAATCCCTATTGACGTTGATCTGACGCCCGAGCACGAGCCTGCCGCAACTACGGAGCCCCCGAGCTTTGCCGAAGATATTGAAGCTGCTCCAAGTTCCTCTACTTCGGCTCCGAGGCCTGATGAATTCGATGATATATTCTCGGGCACCCCTCCTGCTAGCGGCGAGCCTTCGGTATTTGGGCATCTCCCTATTCCTCGAGCCACAAGGTCGGCCAGCCGGACTTTCGAATTCGGGGCTAGGGACAGCTTGGTGAGTATTTTTCCAGCCCCAAGTGTGGAGCCGAGGAGGACGAGATCGGTTACGGTCACCGTCCTTGAAAACTGTAGCTTTCCTTCTCGCCCGGTGGGTTGGCAAGCTATCTGAGGTCCCTTGTCTCGGATTCGGACAAGCGCAAGATGACTGGGGTTTCCTGGCAGTGCCTTACGAATGACGGTATGCACGCAGGCAACCGGGCAAGATCTTTTATCCGTTTTTGCGTAACTTCATTGAGAGTTTCCATTCTTTTTTGTCCAGTTTTTAACTTGCTTCATTTGCAGAGTGTGGCGCTTGTCAACGAAGCCTTCATCCGTGCCCAGCAAGAGATGGATGATCTTAAGGGCCAACTGGATGCCCAGGGCCGGGAAACGGAGAAGTATCTGCACCTCCTTCAGGAGAAGGAGGAGGAGTTGAACCGGGCGATCACCCTTTCAAACCTCCGACCCGAGCTTGATGCGGCAAAGGCCAAAAATAGTCAGTTGAAATGTGAGCTGGTCGCAATGACCGAATATAATCGGAGTCTCGAAGCTGACAAGATTCACCCAAATTTCCTCGAGGCTTGGTGAGCTCGAAACCACCTTCTCCCAACTCCGGGAGGAGCTGGATTTGGTGAAGTCGGATGCTGCGAGCTTGGCCGAGAGGAATCGGTTGCTCGAATCAGAGTGTGTCCGTCATCAAGAGCATGCAAGGGTGTTCGAGGAGAAAGCGGAGATGAGAGCCGATGTGTGACAATCTGAAAACCGAGCTTAAGGAGACGGTCGACGCCAATGACGCCCTCAAGACTGAGCTGGAGTCGGCCACCCAAACGTAAAATGTTGTTAGAGAGGCTCGGGATGATCTTGCAGAAAGTTAGCCCAGGCCGAGGCCGATTTGCACGAAGCTCTAAGAAGCGTGGAGGCCGCCGAGACTCAGGTTATTATTGTTGCTCAGTACGAGAAATGGAAATCTCGGAGGATCACTCTTGAACAAGCCGAGCATGGCTTTTCTGATCTTCCGGCCCTTATTGTTGAGGCTATGAGAATCGAGGGTGAGGCTAAGGATGCTCTTGGTTATGACTCCGATGATTCTGAGCGGACAGTGTCCGAACGTTCCGGCTCCAGCCATTCCGGATAGCTTAGAGCCTGTATTTGGCTTTTATTTTTGTTATTTTTTGCTTTTGTAGGACTTTGGTTTTTCTTTTGATGTAAAAAACATCCCTTGTATAGATGAAAAGTGCATCTTTCTTGTTTCTTCGTTTGAATGTTTGTTTCGGCTTTGATTTTAAGGAGCCATTACTTCTGATTGTGCCTATATATCGGCATTTTACCTCATCCGGTGTATTTTGTCCGAGAACCTTATCGAGTTTTTGCCTGTGGGACTTACCTTGCGTTTTGTGAGTAAAGACGTCTCTGAATCACAACGGGCACTTTCCGGCTATTTTTACATATCAGGGCCGGCATATTTCGGGCACCGAAACCTCAACCTTAGCTGGATTTTGATGCAGAAGTCCCCGTCGGTAGGGCTACCAATTTTGGCTCGGTTCGCTATGACCTCGTTGCCATTGTCGAATTTCGATAGTCATCCCCGGTACAGGGTATGTGAATGAACTTAGTGCCGAAATACGGCGGTTATCACCGGGGTAAAGTCTTTTAACAGAAAGACACCCGAGGTACATTTATCCAAACTTTCGATAGTTTTGTATTGCAAACAGTTCGTATACATGAGAATTTTCATTCCTTCTGCCTTTGCCGTAGCAAACACTAAATGGGACACGATTAGTTATGATCGTTTGGTCCTTACATCGAAGGCTATGGCCGATGGCCGGGCCTTTGTTTTGCCTTGGCAAATGCTAAATGGGACATGATTCGTTATGATCGTTTGGTCCTTACATCGAAGGCTACGGCCGATGGCCGGGCCTTTGTTTCGCCGTAGCAAGTGTTGAGTTTCTCCGTCTTCTTTGGCCGGGGTAATCTTCATTGCGGGCATAGTATTCTCCTAGAATTTACCCGAGCTGCAAGGTCAGGTGAGTGCTATTGAGTCCCCACTCGGAGGGCGTGACCTCGATGGTCCGGGCGTTCGTCCTTGATTTTTTATCAAGTAACACGTCGTACTTGTTGCCTCATTAAAAATCTTGTCGGAAAACCCATTTTGGGACAAAACCGTACTAAGGAAAAGAGTGCAACACGTGTTTTCAGATTTGGGTTCTCTGCTCTGCCCGATACTTGGCTTTCTGCAAAAAGGAAAAGGTCATAAATAGAGAAAACATGGGGTATTCTTACCTTAGCAGTAGTATCTCTTTAGATGAGCCACATTCCAGTTATTGCGCAACCGCTGCCCTTCCATGGATTCCAACTGGTACGATCCTTTGCCCGTTATCCCAGTTATCTTGTATGGTCCTTCCCAGTTCGGACCCAGTTTTCCTTCGTTAGGATTCTTGGTGTGCAAGGTAACTTTTCGAAGCACCAAGTCCCCGACTTGGAAATGTCGAAAATTGGCCCTTCGAATGTAGTATCTTTCCACCCTTTGTTTTTTAGCGGCAATACGGACCAACGCGTTTGACGAAGCTCGTCCGTGAGGTCGAGTCTTACGGCCATGGTCTCCTCGTTTGATGCCTCGGTTGCATATCGGAACTGGAGGGTCGGTTCACCAACTTCTACGGGGATAAGAGCTTATGCCCCGTAAACCAACGAGAAGGGAGTCTCCCCCGTGCTCGATTTTGATGTAGTTCTGTAAGCCCATAATATCTCCGGTAGTATTTCTCTCCAATGATGCTTCGATGCTTCGAGTCTTTTCCTCAGGTTTTGGATTATTGTCTTGTTCGTGGATTCCGCTTGTCCGTTTGCACATGGGTGATACGGAGTTGATACAATTTTCTGGATCTTCAACCCTTCGAGAAATTTGTTGACCTTGCCGCCTACGAACTGGGGCCCGTTGTCACAAGTTATCTCGGCGGGGATGTGATGTGGCGTGATTTTACACCACAATCGATGCTTTTTAACTATAAGTTTTACTTGTTTTTAATCAAGTCTATGTCATTTTACGTAGTTTTTGTCATGTTTCAGGTAATACGAGGTCCCTAGAGCCTAAGTGTGGAAAACAAGCAAAAAAGTTGCAAAACTGGAAATAACTGGAAGTTCTGGAAAATACCGTGAAAAAATGCTCTACGCGATCGCGCTGACGGCTGAGTACCCACGCGATCGCGCCCACGCGAGAATTGCACTCCACGCGTTCGCGCTGGAATGTAACGCGACCGCGCCCACGCGCGTTGTTAATGACATGCGATCGCGCAGGCTCGACACGCGATCGCGATTATGGGAGCAGGGGAGCTGACGTCATCCACGCGATCGCGCAGACACATGGCGCGATCGCGTTGAAGGATTTTCGGCAATTTCGACCAGAACTCGGATTTTGACGATTTCTTCCATTCCAGTTCATATAAATAGAAAATTAGGGCAAAATATCAGATATCTTTGGCAGCTCCCATAAGTTGGAAGATAGGGTTCCTACAAAAATTGTTCTTTCTTCTTTTTAATCCTTGTTGATGGAAATCTCTTGGTGACAATTAAGATTGACACTCTTGTTGTGCTTATTTATGCATTTGCATTGTTCTTAATCAAGTAAGTTTTTGCTATTTTAATTATTCTTGTTCTTGAATGTTTTCAGGGATTAGCTAACCTTTGAACTTGCCCATTTACTTTGTTTGAAACTCGGAAGAGGAAAAACGGAGTTGGGATAGGATAATTAACATGAATTTGGGGCGTTAACCCTCATCTAATGGAAATTGACCTAGGGATAGGCAATACCAATTGTAGCCATATTCGGGTGTTCTTAATGGTCCTAATTGCTTGAGGGATCTTCAATTGGGTAGTCTAGTTAATCTTCGGAAGAAGTTAATTTAGAGTCATTATCCGAGGCTAAATAACATAAACTTGCTATTATTTACAATTCGTGAAATAGATTGGATCGTTACTTGAGAAGTAGTTTCCCTCCTTCTATTCTTGTTGCCATTGATCAATTTACTTGCTTTCTAGATTAGAATTTATATTTTCATATTTTATAAAAACCTTATCAAAAACCACCATTGATGCGTTCGGGCATAACTATTGTTAGTGATAATTCCTAACCTGCTTAAATCACCTACATATTGTTCTCTGTGGGATTCGACCCCGACTCATAGTTGGGTAAATTATATTTGCATACGACCGTGCCCATTCTAATTAATAGGGTGGATTTGGACGTTATCAAAAATGGCGTCGTTGTCGGGGAAAGTGCCGGACATGAAGGCATTATGGCAATGCTCCAAACATACTTAGATCGAGAAGCTAAAATGGAGGAAGAGCGAAAGCTCCTCCAACAATCCATTTTAAAAAATGGAGAAGCCATAAAAAGACTGAATGATTCATTTGAGGATGCAAATTACTCAATTGTCATGGAAGTGTCGACTCCTCAAAATGAAATGGTTGAAGAAGAGATTTCAAGTTTACAAGATGAACCCGAAAATTCTTGTGACCATGACGAGAGTTGTGAAATTGAAGAAACGGTTCAACTTGAAGAAAATGAGCTAAATCATGAAGAAGAAATCTCCAATTCTCGAAAAGAGGAAATTGAGGAAATGTTGAATGACATTATGGCGAGAAATGAAGAATATGGGAAGATTGTGGCCAATTGGTGGGAAGTAGTTCAACAGGGAGATTATGAAACTATCCAAAACATGGATTTCACCATGTTAGGATTTTTACAAGCTTTGGACGATTCTCACCATGAAGAAAAACTTGACAAAGAGGAAATTTTGAGCCAAGATTGGCTAATGAATCAAGCTCAACAACTTGAAGCCTATGGAAATCACCGTGAAGGCTTTTCACGGATGATGGAAGAATATCTAAAAATGCATGTTGAGCAAAGTCAAGAAATGGAGTCACTTGAAATTGCTATCCAAAAATTGGAGGCCGAATTGAATGCAAAGATTGAGGAATGTAACACTCAATATCAAAAGGCCATGGATAGTAGTTTTAAGTTGGTTTCCAATGAAGAAGCGGTCACTATTGATTTTCAAGAGCTAATGATAAATTACCAACCAACAAATCCAAAAATAGTGAATGATGCCGAAATGATACTAGAGTTGCATAAAAAAGTTCATGAAATCGTTTTTGAAGACTCTAGTTCATTTATGGGTAAGAATGTCAAAATTCATGCAAATTTGAAATTTGAGCGCGTTGGACCACATTCGAACCATTTTTCAACATTGTGCTTGAGTGATGATATGGAAGTTGAACCAAACAAGCCAATGGAGAATTGTGGATACAACGAAGAAAACGTTTTTATTTTGAAGTTTGCTATGCCAAGAAGACAAAATGGCATTCCTCACTCAAAGGCCAAAAAGTGCAAAATGCGACATCCGAGAGTTGGCCTCTTTATTTTTTTTCCACCACCTCATGAGCATCACCGGAATCTTGATTCAAAGTTGGGGCGCAAATTCGTATGCTCTAAATGGCGAGAAAAGCGGTAAAGTTGGTATCTGTCGTGCCGCGACGTTAACTTAAGCGCTTGGTGGGAGGCAACCCATCGTTTTTAAAATTTTTAATCATTTTTTTTAATTTGATTTTTTTTTTTAGAATTGTTTAGTTTATGATTTGTGACAAATCTGCAAAATTTCACAATTTTTGGAATTGTTTTGAATAGGTTGAGTTTTTCAGAACAGCCACAAATCAGTAGCTGCTGGTTTCTGCTTATTTTCTGAATCTGGAAAAACAGGGCCGAATTTATCCCTTCGCGATCGCGCCGAGAACCCACGCGATCGCGTTAAAAAAAAAAAAAGAGTAATTTACTCTGCGCGAACGCGCCACATGGCCACGCGATCGCGCAGAGGCGCGTTTTTAAGTTAATAAACAGACCTGGGGGTTAAAATCCCCCATTTTCCTCCCATTTCCCTAATTCTCTCTCAAACACAATTTTAATTTTTTTTGAAAAATTCTTCAACTTGCAACCACAAGGTATGTGATTCCTTCATTGTCTTGTTCATAGGGTTGTTTTTATCATCATTTCATGTTAGAAATTGTGAAAGAATTTTTTTTTCTTTTACTTGTTTAAGCATGAATATATGATGAAATTGTTGAATTTGTTGTTATATAAATTGTTGTTTGTTGTTGAGTGATGTGAGTTGAGTGTTGGGTGCTGATATAAGAAAAAGAAATGGGGCAAAATACGTGCTTAGAATCATTGAATTGAAGCCCCAAAATGGATGCCCATAACCTGTTTGTGAAAATGTTTCTGAGAATCTGAAATGACTCAGCGCGATCGCGCTGATAATAGACGCGATCGCGCTGAATAATGGCTAAAAATTACGCGATCGCGTCGTGTTAAACCACGATCGCGGTGAAGAACATTCTCAAAATGACGCGATCGCGACTCTTTGTCACGCGATCGCGCTGATGGGAAATTCCCAGTGCGCAAACAGAGTGCTCGCACAAGAGCTGCTCAAAACTTGGGTGGCTAATTTCCTTAACTCAACTCCTCATTATACATCATTGTAGGTATTCATATGCATTGTGTTTGTTTTGTAGGTACTTAAACTAAAAAAAAATGGCTTCATCATCCAGTGCTGCCCAAGTACCCTTGATTGAATATTTTGACACCACCACCTTCCAGTCAGCAAAATGTTCGAAGCTATATGATAGACTGCTGGGAAAGAGCTTCATTGAAGAGAGGGGCTTTGTAACAGAAAGTTTGGAAGAAAAGATGCCCGAGTTCTATGGAAGGTTGGTAACAAGCAGCTGGATACGCTTTGCAGATGAACCAATCAGGGCAAATCATACCCTGGTGCGGGAATTCTACGCAAATGCTGCAGAGGCAGACATTACATATAGGGCAATTGTCAAAGTCAGAGGTGTGGATGTCCTGTGCAATGCCTCAAGAATCAATGCCTATTATAATCTGCAGGATGGTGACAACAGCGAGATGGCACAGATGTACGAAAACCTGCGGCAACAATGGTTTGTGACCCACCTTCACGGTGGGGAACAACCAAAGTGGCTAAACACAATGTAGAAAAGGATTGACTCTGCAGAGTTCACCGCTGAAGCCAAAACTTGGCTTGATATTGTCACATCCAGGGTGCTGCCTTCAAAACATGATTCAGAGGTGCCGCTTGAGAGGGCTAAAGTAATTTGTGCTGTGATGGAAGGATTGCCTGTTGACGTGGGGAGGCTCATTATGCAGGAAATCCGGGAGGTGGTGCTTGAATGGACCAAGAGCTTATTCTTCCCATCATTGATCACTTACTTGTGCTCCACTGATGGAGTGCCCACAAGACCAGCCGACAGAGAAAAAGGGCCTGCTGGACCGATTTATCCGTTGAAAAAGAGAGGGCCTGGTAATGTACAGAAGAAAAGGAAGATTGATATAGCAACATCATCATTTCAGCAGTTCACATCTAGCGCATCAGAATCGATTGGTGGGGCATCTGCCCCCCCCCCCCCCCATGGCTATACCAATCTTGCCACCACTGCAAGAAGCCACCAGGCCATTCCAATATATCTCCACCCAGGTCCATGGGGTGGACAATCGGCTTCAGCAGCTAGTGGCTAGTCTCCCTGCGGGCCCATATGGAGAAGGCACATCTACAGCTCCCTCTGTTCCTATTGGTCCAACATTAGCAGGTGTGGTGGAGGACATGAAGCATATCAAAGAAAAGCAGGGAAAAATAGAGAGGAGGCAGAAAAAGGCAAGGGAGCATGCTAAGAAGCAAAGCAAATTCCTGAACAAAATGATGAGCATTCTGAGGAGTGTATGCGGCGCACAGCATGAAGAGGAGGAAAATGAGGACGATTTTGTCTTGCCAGAGCCCAGCAGCTCCAGTTTAGAGGGTGAGCAGAGATGACCATAGCACGCAGTGCTAGGAGGTATGAAAAAAAAAATCTGTGTTGATGTACTGCAGTGAGGACACTGCAAGTTTTTTTAGTTAGGGGTAGGAACCTCCTCGGCTTTTCTTTGCCAGAGTTCTTTTCCTGAGGGGGGTTTTATTTTGTTGAAACTGGCATGTTTAGGATGTTACTTAGGTTGAATAGAGTAATTTTGTTTTATTTGGTACTACTTGGTAACTAATGGCATGTATTGTGTTTTGTTGAAATTTTAGACCCCTCGAAATTTTGAAAAATGCATACTTAGAACAGTTATTGTCTGACATGATTGATTCTTTATATGACATTATGATTGTTGGGGTGTTGTATGTGATGAATTACTACTTAGGAGGTCACAAGTGTACAAAATTATTGTCCTTATGGCGATGTGTGTGTGAGTTGTTAGTTTGATTCTGTTTATGCTTGTATAATCTAGAACTTGCCCGGTTGGTCTTGTATGAAATCCGAAAGTTAGTTTGGTTCTGAGATGATCTTAGGCTTTCTTTGTTGAAATAGTCACTTTGCCTAAATAAGCCTTACCAAAAGTGTTAAATACCCTTAGTTTCCCTTTTGAGCCTTTTTGACCTTTTTCTTGGCTAGCCAATTATGAAACCTTACCCTTTGTGAAATTAATCCATCTTCACACCCGTTCCCTCCTTGATGCTATTAATTAGATGAGGCAAAATGCCTAAGTTGGGGGTAAATTAAATGTGGAGTATATGTTCAAAACATAAGTTGGGGGTGGTGGAGTTTGCTAGTGAAGATTCGATGTGGTAGCTGCGTATATATATATACAAAAAAAAAAAAAAAAAAACAGAAAATTGTAACGCAAAAAGAATTGTAAGTTGGTTAGAAGTAAAACCACATCGAGGTCGAAAACTGAAAGAAAATAAAGGGGTGGAAAGAAAAGAGGCGAATTAAGGTGACAAGATGTTGTAGTGTTCAAGGAGGGTGAGTCACTAATATCCAAAAAGTATCCGACCCGTCCCTAAACCTACATTACAAGCCGAAACAAGTCCTAATGAGATCACAACCGAACGATCCTAGGATGAGAACATAGAAAATAAGGGCAAGCCTATGGTATTTGCATGTGTAAATATGAATTGTCTTTGTGAGTGTGAGTGTTTTTCTCTTCTCTTTGTCTTCGTCCCAATCTTGTCGTATATATGTGTGTTGGGACATTCTTTGGTCTATGTGAGGGCATAAGGATGAGAATTGAACAAAATAAAGTGACCGCCTAAAGTAGCGTTTGTGTGCACCATAATATGTTCGATAATGTAATGTCATTCATTGAAGCTTCATTGTTAGTCGTAGTGTTCTTGAGTTGTGCATATTGCTTTAAAACAGAAATTAGGGTGGTCCTTGGAAGAAAAACATGCATGCCGGTAGTTCAAAGTCAAAACCAATGTAGACATTGTTATTCTATAATATCTAGGTGTTAGATTGAGTCATGGTTTTGTATGGCTTGCTTGAGGACAAGCAAATACTTTAAGTTGGGGGTGTTGATGTGGCGTGATTTTACACCACAATCGATGCTTTTTAACTATAAGTTTTACTTGTTTTTAAGCAAGTCTATGTCATTTTACATAGTTTTTGTCATGTTTCAGGTAATACGAGGTCCCTAGAGCCTAAGTGTGGAAAACAAGCAAAAAAGTTGCAAAACTGGAAATAACTGGAAGTTCTGGAAAATACCGTGGAAAAATGTTCTACGCGATCGCGCTGAGTACCCACGCGATCGCGCCCACGCGGGAATTGCACTCCACGCGTTCGCGCTGGAATGTAACGCGACCGCGCCCACGCGCGTTGTTAATGACACGCGATCGCGCAGGCTCGACACGCGATCGCGATTATAGGAGCAGGGGAGCTGACGTCATCCACGCGATCGCGCAGACACATGGCGCGATCGCGTTGAAGGATTTTCGGCAATTTCGACCAGAACTCGGATTTTGACGATTTCTTCCATTCCAGTTCATATAAATAGAAAATTAGGGCAAAACATCAGATATCTTTGGCAGCTCCCACAAGTTGGAAGCTAGGGTTCCTACAAAAATTGTTCTTTCTTCTTTTTAATCCTTGTTGATGGAAATCTCTTGGTGACAATTAAGATTGACACTCTTGTTGTGCTTATTTATTCATTTGCATTGTTCTTAATCAAGTAAGTTTTTGCTATTTTAATTATTCTTGTTCTTGAATGTTTTCAAGGGATTATCTAACCTTTGAACTTGCCCATTTACTTTGTTTGAAACTCGGAAGAGGAAAAACGGAGTTGGGATAGGATAATTAACATGAATTTGGGGCGTTAACCCTCATCTAATGAAAATTGACCTAAGGATAGGCAATACCAATTGTAGCCATATTCGGGTGTTCTTAATGCTCCTAATTGCTTGAGCGATCTTCAATTGGGTAGTCTAGTTAATCTTCGGAAGAAGTTAATTTAGAGTCATTATCCGAGGCTAAATAACATAAACTTGCTATTATTTACAATTCGTGAAATAGATTGGATCGTTACTTGAGAAGTAGTTTCCCTCCTTCTATTCTTGTTGCCATTGATCAATTTACTTGCTTTCTAGATTAGAATTTATATTTTCATATTTTATAAAAACCTTATCAAAAACCACCATTGATGCGTTCGGGCATAACTATTGTTAGTGATAATTCCTAATCTGCTTAAATCACCTACATATTGTTCTCTGTGGGATTCGACCCCGACTCATAGTTGGGTAAATTATATTTGCATACGACCGTGCCCATTCTAATTAATATGGTGGATTTGGACGTTATCAGGATGCCAAAGCGACAGATGATATGATCCCATATGAAGTCGATGACCTCCTTTTCTCTAATTTTTTCAAAGGCCTGCGCTTCAACCCATTTGGAGAAATAATCGGTCATAAACAAAATGAAACGGGCTTTACCTGGTGCCTATGGTAACGGGCCGACGATGTCCATCCCCCACTTCATGAAAGGCCAGGGGGACACCACCGAATGCAATAGCTCTCCGGGATGGTGAATCATCGGGGCATGCCTTTGACACCCATCGCATTTTCGGACAATTTTTTTTTAGTCTTCGTCCATTTGGTTCCAATAGTAACCGACCCTGATAACCTTTCGGACCAGAGCATCGGCACCGGAGTGATTTTCGCATGTCCTTTCGTGCACCTCTCTCATAACGTACTCCATCTACCCGGGGCCCAAATACTTGGCCAATGGTCCGAAGAAAGACCGCCGATACAATTAGCTGTCCACCAAGCAAAAACGGGCAGCCTTGGTCCTTAGTGACCGTGATTCCTTTGGGTCGTTTGGGAGCTTACCATCACGTAAGTAGTCGATGTATTTGTTGCGCCAATCCCAAGTTAAGCCCATAGTGTTTATTTCAGCGTGTCCGTTTTCTACGGCTGTGTTTGACAAGTGCACCGTCGCCCCGGGGTTTATTCCCTCCCTTCAACGAGGATCCCAAATTTGCCAATGCATCGGCCTCGCTGTTCTGCTCCCTCAGTATGTGCTGCATGGTCCATTCTTTAAATCGATGAAGTACCACTTAGGTTTTTTCGAGATACCTCTTCATCCGTTCGTCCTTGACCTCGAAGACGCCGTTCACCTGGTTCACGACCAAAAGCGAATCGCACTTTGCTTCGATTATTTCGGCCCCCATACTTCGAGCCAATTCCTAACCTGCAATCATAGTCTCGTACTCGGCTTCATTGTTAGTAAATTTAGCAGTTCTAATGGACTGTCGAATGGCATCCCCGGCCGGGGTCCTAAGGATGATCCCCATCCCGGAACCTCTGAGGTTTGAGGCTCCGTCCGTGTGTTAAGACCAAATGCCCGAGGTTAGCAGAATCTCCTTCTCGACCTCGGGGATCATAGCCGTGGAAAAATCTGCCACGAAGTCTGCCAAGATCTGGGATTTGATGGCCGTTCGAGGTTTGTACTCGATATCATAACCGCTAATTTCTACAGCCCATTTGGTTAACCTACCTGATAATTCCAGTTTATGCATGATGTTTTTCAGAGGATAAGTACTTACTACACATATCGGATGGCATTGGAAATAGGGCTTGAGCTTTTTAGAAGCGCTTACCAACGCCAATACCAATTTTTCCAAATGGGGATAACGGGTCTCCGCATCCCCCAAAGTTCTACTCACATAATAGATAGGGAATTGCGTACCTGATTTTTCTCGGACCAAAACGCCACTTACCGCTATCTCGGAGACAGAAAATTAGAGAAAAAGCGGCACGTCCGCCTTCAGTGTGTGCAGCAACGGGGGGCTAGACAAGTACCTCTTCAATTCTTATAGAGCTTCTTGGCACTCCGGTGTCCAAACGAAGTCGTTCTTCTTCCTCAGTAAGGAGAAGAAACAATGACTCTTGTCCGAAGACCTCGATATGAAGCGACTCAACGCCGCTATCCTTCCAGTGAGCCTCTGTACTCCTTTGACGTTATTCACCACTTCGATATCCTCGATGGCCTTGATTTTGTCCGGGTTGATTTCGACACCCGGGTTTGACACCATGAAACCCAAAAATTTACCGGATCGAACACCGAAGGCGCATTTTTTCGGGTTAAGCTTCATGTTTTACTTGCGAAGCACATCGAAGGTGTCACACCCTAACCTTACTAGGGTGTGATGGGCACCCGACCCCATATTCGGAGCCGAGCGAACCCGCTGACTTTATTACATACATAACCTCTTTGGACTTCTCAATCAAATAAACACGAATTACATAGTAAGGCTTTCAGAATCTTCCTTTCCATCGTACTCAAATCAAATAGAATCTGTAATCACATGGACTTTATAACATAACACAAAATGACACATCGGTTGATGGAGCCGCTTACAAGACCGACTTCCAATACCCACGACTCTGTCTACAAAGTCTCTAACATCAATCAGAAATCATAGGACATATGCTCTGACTCGGCAACACTCCAGGAGCAAATGGAGCTTGCCATTTCCGCTGGAACACCTTATAGCAAGTCTTCTATTCATCTGGGTGTACCTGCGTGGCATGAACCGCATCCCCCAAAGAAAGAGGGGTCAGTACGAGTAATGTACTGAGTATGTAAGGCATGAATAGTAACATAGTAAGGGATGTAATTATGAATAATAACAGAATGGACATATAGGGCATACCGTAAGATAAAAGAGTAACCTGTACAATGAATGCCTTTTGGCGGTACCATGCATGCTGAGTGCTGCGGAACGTGTAGCCCGATCCACATATATACATATATACATATATACATAGTAATACTTCCTTTGAAAAACATTTCTTGTTTATATATATATATATATATATATAAAATAAAACATATCATGTTGCCGAGGCGTCGGCTCCGATCCATTTAGCCACATATATCCCGAGTCCGGGCATCCCGCGTCCGATGTGACAGAAGGTTTCCTGCAAATGCTTCAAATGGTCCTCTGTTTCCAGGGACTTAACAACCATATCTTCAATGTAAACTTCTATCGTTTTTCCTAGTTGTTCTTCGAACATCTCATTAACTAGGCGTTGGTAAGTTGCACCGGCATTTTTTAGGCCAAAGGGCATCACATTATAGCAGTACGTCCCGTATCGAGTGATAAAGGATGTTTTCTCTTGATCCTTCGGGTGCACCCGAATTTGGTTATACCCGGAGTAGGCATCGAGAAAACTCAACATATCATGCCCGGCCGTCGCATCGATCATTCTATCAATGCGGGGCAACAGAAATGAATCCTTCGGGCATGCCTTATTTAAATCTTTGTAATCAACACACATTCGAAATTTATTACCTGTTTTGGGCACCACCACCACATTAGCTAGCCAATTCGGGTATTTTACCTCCGGGATAGAACCTATTTTTAAAAGCTTTGTTGCCTCGTCTTTTACGAAGGCGTGTTTTGCTTCCGCCATGGGCCTTCTTTTTTGCTTCACCGGGAAAACTTCCCATCCAAGCTGAGCTTGTGAGTTTCTACCTCCGGTGATATACCTGTCATATCTATATGCGACCATGCGAAGCAATCGGCGTTAGCTCTTTGAAATTTAATTAACTTGCTCCTGAGCTCCGGGGTAAGCCCGGTGCCCAGGTATACCTTTCTGTTCGGTAGGTACTCGAACAGGATGATCTGCTCCAGCTCCTCTACAGTTGACTTGGTTGAATCCGAGTCATTCGGCATGACGAACGATCTGGGTACCTCGAAATCATCCTCCTCGTGCACTGGATCCAACTCGGTGTGCTTTGATTGCTATTGAGCGTGCTCTCCTCCGGTTGCACCCTTTTCCTTATGAACCGATTCTATGGGCCGAGGCGTTGCTTCCTCTACTGCGAACATTTCCCTTGCAGCGGGTTGTTCACCTCGAATGGTTTTTACCCCTTCCGGGGTGGGGAATTTCAGCAACTGATGCAGCGTGGAAGGAGATAGGGCCCCCGGTTAAGTGATCTCGGATGCGCTTTTCACGAACAATAGAAACCTTGGCCCGTTTCATTACCGACCCCCGAGGGGTATCGATACCCCAACTATCATGTTGATTGTATGCTGGGGTTCTACCAGCTCTACCCTCCGATGCGCTTCCCTTTTCTTGTAGTGATTTTTGGCTCGTTCACTCAGCAGATCTCGGAGATGACCGTTCTTTAGTAACCGGGCTACCTCTTCTCTCAACTGGCGACAATCCTCAGTTCTGTGACCATGGGTTTCGTGATAGTCACACACCAAGCTCGAGTCTCGTTAGCCCGGATCCGACCTCAGTGGTTTCGGCCATCTTACATTTGGGACGCGGCCGATGGCCGAGACGAGGCCCGAAGTACTAACATTAGAGTTGTACTCCGATATCTTTGGCAAACCCTTGTTTCCAGCAGAACTTCCGGCGTCGCTCCTGAGTGAGAGACCCCGGCTGTTTGAGGGCGTTCGACCCGCTTACTACCTCGTCCTGAGAAACGGCTTGGGCTCACCCTTGACTTTTCCGACCTAAAACTTTGCCTCTCCGAATGTGAGTATGGCTGATACCTTTCCTTCGATGATTCAGCCTTTGTTTCGTAACCCTTCCTTGGTTTCTCAAAACCCCTATCCACATATATTGGGCCCGGAGGGAGTTCGAATTGATTATCCTCCACCCGAATCTTCGACTCGTACCGATTATAGATATTGGCCCATGTCACAGCCACGTATTCGAGTAAACTTTCCTTTAATTTGAACGAAGTCGTTGAGCTCCGAACATTGAGCCCTTTTGTGAAAGCTTGTGCTGCCCATTCTTTTGGAACCGGGGGAAGCTCTATTCGTTCCCTTTGGAATCGGTTGACAAATTCACGCAGTAACTCGTCGTCTCTCTGGGCTATACGGAAAATATCGGTCTTACGGGCCTGCACCTTCTTGGCACCGGCGTGAGCTTTTACGAAAGCATCTGCGACTATTTCGAAAGAAGTGATCGAGTACTCGGGCAGATGATCATACCACGTCAGTGCTCCTTTTGACAAAGTTTCCCCAAACTTTTTCAACAGCACCGACTCGATTTCATCTTCCTCCATATCATTACCTTTTATAGCACAGGTGTATGAGGTCACGTGCTCGTGCGGATCCGTCGTACAGTCATATTTCTGGATATCGGGCATCTTGAACCTTTTCGGGATTAATTTCGGAGCCGCACTCGGTGGGAAAGGCCTTTGGATGTACCTTTTCGAGTTCGGCCCCTTCAGCAAAGGCGGAGCCCCCGAGATCTGGTCCACTCGAGAGTTGTATATTTCTACCCTTTTTTCGGTCGAGTCTACCCGTTTCACCAAAGTTTCTAGCATCTTCAGAACCTCGGTGGAAGAACCAGCTCCGGAGCCGTTGCTCTCAACTACTCGTGCTTCATCCCTTCTGGTTTCGGCAACACCATTTGTCTTCTCCGGCTCTGTTTCATCTTTTCCGCTTTGCAACCGGGCGATCGCAATTCCCTGCTCGGCGATTGCCGCTCTTTGTTCCTGCAACATTTTAAAAAAAATTCGCAAGTTAACATTGTCGTTTGGTGCTTCCGGTTCTCTCCGGCCCTGCGTCCGGGACAGAGTGACAGAATTGTGGGTATTTAGAGGATCGGTGGCTGGTAGGGCGGCATTCTCCTGATCCACGGTGTTTTGCCGATTGAGGCCCTCCCTCGAATCAACGGGGTTTGGGTCAGTGGGATTTGACAATCCCCGTGGTCCGCTGCCTTCATTTTTCGCCACAATATCGGTGTTGTTGACATGGCCAGATTGTTCGATGCCAGCCATTTAGTCCTTCTTTCCAGAGACGGGCAGGAGATGTTTTTGATTTTGGTGAACACGATGGAAATCAAGACCAAAGACCACTATTATCCTAGCCCCACGGTGGGCGCCAAACTGTTTACCCCGAATTTGGATAATCAATTGAATTTGTAAGTGGGTATAAGATATATGTTTGGATCTCAATGTATATCATATGGAAATAAAGTGTATGGACGTTTTGTAGCTCAGCAATCAACGATTAGCGACTGGCTATGGGCGTGAATGTTTAGTAACTGACATGCAATACTCGTTTGAAGAAATATAATGGAAATGAATGTAATTGATATGGACCGAATATGATTTTTGAGAGATATTGTATATATGTTTTTCTGTTACAAGTGTTCTTGAAAAATGAAGAAGCCAACCCCTTTAAAGGAGAGGTATGGGCTTTATTTATAGTGTTGCCTCTATGAGCTTCATACAATACTAATCATTAAAAAATAAGAGAAAGGACAACTCTGAGTGGGTTAAGTTGGTCGTACTGTCTGACACACGCATGGCTGGTGGTTGACCATGGCAGGACGCTACCGACGCGTGACTCACGCGCAACGGCTCTTCCGGACCAACGACCACGGATAGTCGGACTAACAGCCCCGGATAATGGGACTAACGGCCTCGATCGACCTGGTGATGAAGAAACCGGACCAAATGGTGCCTCTGCTTAGCCCTGGTCATAGCGCTCCTCCGGTTCAGAACGAAAGTCTTCGTGTGTGCTCTTGTCCTCTCCTTCCTTCGGATCCTTGTCTCACCGATTTACACTTATCCGGTTTTTACCGTATACAATAACAAGTCACTTACACTGTTTTTTTCCCGTAAACTAATAATTGACTTTTAAGTGATTTTTTACATGATTTGTGTATGGAAGAGAAACTGAAATAGAAAATATTGTGCGAACTTCATAAAAAATGCATGCAATAATATGGTCAAATGATCAATGAAGTGGGGTGCGAATAATGATTCCATGAAATCCGAAGTTCAGATTTCAGTAGAGACAAAAATAATAGGCGTTTCTTCTTATTTGTCGAGGTATACGTAAGCTTGTCAGGTACTTATGTTATGTCGAGGTACGCGTAAGTTGATCCGGACACCAATTTTTTATTTTTTTTAAAAAAAAGACATTCGAACACACGACTTTGTTGCTCTTTATGAAATTTGCTTTTTTCTAGTATGTTTTTTAGCAAAGTGTGCTCAAATGACATAAATGGAGACACCATAGGATTCCAAAATGCTAAGGGCAATTTGACATTAAAAAGATGTCATTTTTCTAGACAATCTCTTACTGCGTCGGCACTCCAATATCATAACCCTACATTTTAGAGGTGCTTTTTTTAATTTTATTTGAAGAATTTGTTTTATTAGGAATGAAACAAACATTATAGGGACCACAACCTCCACTCTAATATATACCAACTGCTACATTTATTACTGTTTTTGACTCTTTCTTCTCATAGTCTATTCCAAGTTTTTTTGATGATTATGAGCCCCTCCTACAACCACAACCCTTTTTGTGTATTCACTCCAATTTGTCTCTTTCTAGTGTTTTCCGCTTCACATGAAAGGTCATATATATCCCATGAGCAAGCAATCAAGAAGTTTATGACTTCAACATTACGTTTTTTCTGTAACGATGTGACTCTTGTACGTTGGTCTTAGACTCTTTGAAGGGGATATTTATTACAAGGAATAGTTAGTGTCACACAATTTGGTGAGAGAATGAGTTGTTATCTTAAGGAAATATGAAAATGAGAACATTAGAATTGGTGCATAAATTTTCGTTGGTTATCCTTTTTTGGATAGCTATTTAACAAGTGATTCTCTTTTTATTCTTCTTGTAATTTATGAACCTTTTAAATTATGGTCTAAAAATTCTTTTTTGAGAAAATGAAAAATCCTTTAAGAAAATGTTAGACTATAGTTTAAAATTTTGTAAGTTATCACAAACGTTAGACGATAGTTTAATATTTTATGCAGGTTGAGCAATATATGATAAATTATAAGATCTGAATCTAACGTTGTCTAGAAGAGCAATTTTCCAAATGTTATAGTGGCAGAAGGTTTAAAATAGGGATAAAATTTAGGGCAACTTAAATAAATGACTATATTTTGGGGTTTTTTTTTTTTTTAGGCATAGCTACACTTTAGCTAATTACATTTCATAGCTACAGTAGATTGTATTCAAAATGCGACTAAGTCAGATTTTGCTGTATTCAAGTTAGATTTCGTTGGATTCAAGTCAGATTTCGATGTATTCAAGTTAGATGTATTCAAGTCAAATGTATTCAACTCAATTGTATTCATTTGTAGCTACTTTTACATTGTATTCACTTTATTATATTTAAAATCGGTCGTATACAAAAAAATATCCTTCAAAATACAAGAAATTAAAATACACCCCAAACACAATTTTGCACTGAAAATTAATGAATACACTCAAATACTGAATACAAGAAATAAAATACACCCAAACACTGAATTGTATGCTAAAAAAATTAATGAATACATTGGATTGTATGCTAAAAAATTAATGAATACACTCATTAAGAAACACTATTTTCCAGATCCGGTACCGGAAAACGACCGGATCTGGAATTACTGGCTGAAGGAGACACGATGTTGTGGGCGGCGGAGTTGTAAGCCACTATTGCCATCGCCGTCAGTGAGGGAGAAGAGATAGAGAGAGAGAGAGAGAGAGAGAGAGAGACAGCGATGACTCACATCTGAGAGAGAGGGAGAGAGACGGCGATGGCTCAGATCTGAGCGAGAGAGAGAGAGAGAGAGACGTCGACGGTGACAGTGACAGTTGAGACAGAGACGGCGACATCTGTATTAGTGCATTTCGATCGCCGGAGGACACTCGCCGGCAAGATGAATAGTTGGGCGGTGGCTGGAGCTCCGGCGGCTGAGAGCAGTAAGATTAAAAAAAATATAAATAATAATAATAAAATATTCTATTTTTTAAGTACATATGTAGCTATTAATTGTATTTAACATATTACTCTTAGTTATAGGATGTAAAACTGTAGTTACTAAATATAAATATGTACTGCAGTTAGTTATGTGATGTGGATTTTCTAAAATTTACATAATGTAGACACTTGCGTAGATCAGCCGGAATTGGTGGAATCGAAAGCCCACAAAGAAATTGAAGTCATTCGGGCCTGTACACTCAAAACTAAGTCCATAAAAGAGGAAGAGCTTTAGAAGTTGCAAGTAGGTGAGATAGTTAACTCCTAACGATATCGTTTCCACCTTCCAAAATCTTTCTTAAACCCCTATCCTTTACACTGACACGCTCAAATGAGTTGGTTTTTAATTTTTGTCCTTTAAAATTGAACTAAGTTTTTTAAAGGCGCGAGACATAACTTGTGCAATATTATGATACGACAATATAAATTTATGCCATCGACAAAGTCATTTGTTATGATTGGCAAAATTAAAGACCAGCACAAAATAAGGCGTAAGTGCCGATGACCCAATTTCAGCCTTAACATTCAAAACCCAAGTCCATATTGGGAGCAAAAAAAAAAAAAAAAAAGAGCTTTGGCCCAACATTCTTCTATCGGCCCATTTGCACTTTCGTCACTATTTTGTACTGGTCTTTAATTTGAAGGGCTATAATTAAAGGGAAAAGAACGCCAATGCTCAGTACACATAAAATAATTATCCTTTCATGTCTCCCTTACTTTCATACCTCCAAAACTCCAAAATTATTTACCCTTTCTACAATTGTAGCTTTTGTAGGTAATTGTTTCCTTTTTTTTTTTTTTTTTTTATTTCTCTACTTATTATCTTTTTTTCTTTTTTTTTCTCCGATATTGTTCACTAATTTTTTCGGATTATATAATTCTTTATTTTTTTTTCACCATGACCTAATTCCATATTTAGTTTAGCTCATTTTTTTGCTTTCCATTTTCGTTTTTTATTCTTTATTTCTTGTTCCTTCTTTTATTTCAGTTAATTCTTTTTTATTTTTTCTTCATAATCTAATTTCATTCACTTTTTTTCATTTTTATTTCCTCTCTGATACCCACATGGTATGTATCATACACTGACATGATATCATAAAGGACTGAGGAGTATTTTCGAAGGAATAAATCTGTGATCTAAATACTCTGTCAGTATAGATATATACCATGTGGGTATTGTTGACACCCAATTTTGTCCCGCCTCTCCTCCAAAATACCTATTTACGCTTCTAATATTTTTAGAAAATTAAAAAATATATATATTTATTTTTTACTAAATTATTAGCCTCTTATCAATACCGACACTTCATTATTCTATTACGATTACTATTATTATTATTACTATTATTATTATTATTATTATTATTATTATTATTATTATTATTATTATTATTATTAGTACTATAATTCACAATTTTTTTTATCATTTCGACATTTTACCAGCTTACGCACACACATCACATTTATCTTTGCATAATTAAATAATAATATTTATTTTACTGTGGATTTTCGAAATATTATTGCACGGCTATTACAACGCCATTTTTTATCTAAGCATTAATGAGCATAATCTCATATTGAGCAATATTTTAACACAAGTTATTTCGTGCACTCAATCTGTATTTCTGATTTATCGGACCCCGAATCAAAGTCCAATCAACTCATGAATGTTTTTGACTAGCCCATATTTTGATCCCAATTTTTAGACCAGTCTAGGTTTTAATTCATTAGCCCATTCTTTTAATACCCGGTCCAAAATTTGACCCAAGCCCATTCCCGTTTCAGAATAAGGGAACCCTAAAGGGTTTCCCTCCACTTTTCTTTTCCCTTTATTTTCTCTCCGCCTCTCTCCTCTTCTCGTTCACCCCCGCCGCTCCCCTCTTTTCATCCAACCCCACCGCCGCCGCTCCTCTTCCCTTTTCCCCACCACGCCGTTCCCTTTCCCCCACTCCCTTCTCTTCTTCATCATCATCGCCTCACCCCCACACACGCTCCCCCGCTCCTCTTCCTTTTCCCCGCTCCTCTCCCCCTTTTTTTTTCTTCAACACAAAAGAACCCCCCAAATCCCCATAAATAGAGGGTTAGAATCGCAGGAAAGAGGGATCACAGTTCTCGAACCCCAAAACCCCCCCTATTTTGTAGCTTTTTTTTTTAATCACAGAATCCCCTGGAAAAATTAAGGTTCTAAAACAGGGTTTAAAACCCCCAAAAAATCGACTTACAAGAAAAAGGAGTTCTTGAATCGCCTCAATTTCTCCAGAAACTAGTCGTCGTAATCAAATTTTTAATATTTCTTAAGATTCAGTCGAAATACCAAAATCGTCCTTTTTTATTTTTGGCTTTTACTATCGTTTCGGGTCGGAGAGGATTCAAGCTCGGATTTTTGATAGTGTTTCGAGCATAGATCGAAAGCCCGTACCCACTTCGCTGCACCCGAAGAAGGTAATTCCCTTCCCTTTTAATTTCTGTAGCTTTGTATTATTTAAGGGTTAATTATATTCAGTTTGAGTAATCAGCATGTTTTAAATTTTAGCTAAATATGTGGTTCAATCGTATACTAGCTTGGTATTATGTGTTGTATTTAGGATATTAGTCTCAAATTCTTGCTGTATGACCTGAGCATGATTAGTGTATTGGCCATGGAAATATGTATGAATTATGGTCTATTCTACTTAAAATTCCTGAGTTAGTTGTATGTTTGATTGATGCAGCCGTATTCAGTGGGTAAATGTTAGATGTGTAACCCTGTTTGGATCTTTACGTTTATGAGTTTAGGAATGCATAAAAAGTATGTTTATCCCGACTTCTTTATGTGGTACTGTCAATGTAAGATTTTTTAGTGATCCTGCCTAAATTACAGAGTCTAAGTAGTCTTCTTCCATGATTATAAGGTTTGACTGGGAAATATGGTCTAAATCTTCTTCGCAGTACACTGGATGTTTCAGTTTGGTTTATAGTATGCTATTTCATTCAATCTTTTTGTTTGCTTATATGGTTTATTGTTAACATGACGTCAGTTCGTTACTTGGAATTCTTTACCAAACCTAGCATCAGTTCATCATGCCTAAAACAAGTATCAGGATCTGTTTGCATGTATCGTTTGATCTTAATTAAAATGTCAACATATGTTTATACATGATTGCAACCTTTTGGATATGACTTCATACCTAAATATGGTTTAGTTGGCTGGACTAGCAGGATTAATAACTTTATGCAACAAAGGCTATCTATCTTAGCCTAATATGGTATCCTTGATGTCTCTATCCTAGTCCACAAAATTGGTTCTGATAAATTTTGGTGTTAGTTTAGTTCAGTTGATTTCGTTTCTTATCCTGCTAAGCATCTTAATATAGTTGAATCCCCTGTGGCTGATTGTCTTCTTGTTTGCATTATAATAAATCTTCACTCATGTTCAGTTAGCATACAAATGACCAGTCTACATTTCAGTAACCGGTCAATCATGTTTAGTTTGGATTGATCATACCTATTTGATGCAAATGTTTGGTTTTCTAATCAACCACTGCCTAGCTATATACGTGCCATCTTCAATCTAAATTAAAGTGATGTTGCCACAAGTTTCTTTTCGTAAAGGACCAGTCACATGTTTAGACCACCCGCTTACAAATTTCAGTTTATTCTCTGGTTAGTTAAGCTTAAGATAAGCTTAGGAGAGTCCTATATAAATCAAGCACATCTCTATGTGTGCTAAAGGCTAACTTGTAGGCTTGAATGATCAATAACGCATGTGTTGACACCCAATTTTGTCCCGTCTCTCCTCCGAAATACCTATTTGCGCTTCTAATATTTTTGGAAAAATAAAAAATATATATATTATGTTTACTATAATTATTAGCCCTTATCAATACCGCTATTACATTATTCTATCAATTATTCTTATTACTATTACCGCATTTATTATTATTATTATTATTATTATTATTATTATTATTATTATCATTATCATTATTTATTACTATTATTATAATTCATTATTTATTACTATTATTATAATTCACAATTTTTATCATTTCGGCATTTTACCAGCTTATGCACACACATCGCATTTATCTTTGCATAATTAAATAATAGTATTTATCTTACTGTGGATTTTTGAAATATTATTGCACGGCTATTACAACGCCATTTTTTATCTGAGCATTAATGATTGCATATTTTATGTCGAACAATATTTTAACACAAGTTATTTAAATAGGTCTCTTATTCAAATTTAGAAGCCAAACTATTTCTTGCACTCGGTCCGTATTTTGACTTACCGGACCCCAAATCAAAGTCCGATTAACCCCTAATATTTTTTGGACTAGACCATATTTTTTACTCAATTTTTAGACCAGTCCATGTTTAAATTTATTAGCCCATTCTTTTAATACCCGGTCTAAAAATCAACCCAGTCCACAAATGGACCGGGTCCGATCCGTTTTCACCCAAAATAAGGGAAACCCTTTTAGGGTTCCCCTCATTTTCCATTTTTTTCCGCCGCTGCCCTTTCTTCTTCGTCTCTTCTCTTCCCCCTTCCTCCTCACCTCCGCGTCTCCGCCTCCATCGCCACCACCTCTACACCACCATCTCCTCACTTCTCATCGCCACCCACCATTTCTCCCTCCATCGCACACGCCCCTCACATTCTTCTTCTACCTCTAATTTCCACCTTCCCACGTTACCTCCACTCCGCCTCATCTCCACTCACCCCTGACACCATCACGCCCCACTGCCATCTCTGACACTCCCACTTCGTCACGTTACCTCCACCATACCTTTGACTTCACCGTCGCCCCCACGTTACCTCCACTCCGCTCCATCTCCGACCACGCCTTGTCCCCCCACGCGTCTGTCACCCCACGCTTCTGCGTCTCCACCATGTCATGTTCCCCTACTTCGTCACGCCACCCGCTCCTCTCTTCATCTCACTGTCGCCTCCACCTTCTGTTGATTGCGCATGCTCTTCCTTCTCTCTTCCTTCAAACAAAGCAAAAAATAAAACCTATAAAGAGAGAGGGGTTGAATCATTGAAAGGAGAGGCTGGAAAACCCCCAAAAACCCCGAAAAGCAAGGAACAAGTTTATTTTTTTTTCAGTGGTAAAATCACCAATAATACTAGTTCATTAGCCGCCTCAAAATCTCCGTAAAAACCAGTTGCTTTAGTAAATCGTAGTCTCAAAATAGCTAGTCAAAATTCTAGAACATTTGTTTTCGTTTTCTGCTTTTATTTGCTTTGTGTTGTTGCAAATCCGAGCATCGCAAATTCCGATTCGATAGTATTCGAGTAGATTGAAGGATCCGAAGTCTCACTTCGCTGCACCCACAACAGGTCGGCGTCATATTTCTTCTACTCTATCTGTTCAAATAATTTATTCTGTCATGAATATAGTCTGCCTGGGTTTGGATGCGATAAAAACGAATATATGACATGTTGGTATTGATTGCTGATTTGATTTGGTCTCAAGCCTGGGATCTGTGCCCAATTCTGTTAGCGACCATGTATTAGGTTGGGTTCCATTTTTTCTTTTTCAGTATGATCAGTATGTCTTATATGAAAATAATCATGTCAAGACGATTTCTAGTAATCTGTTTCTTTGCTTCAATGGATTGCCTGATAGGCCTTTGTTATATGGTTACGACATAATTAGAAGCTTTGTGCCCATCTAACACTATGCATCCGGCATGTTTTTTGCCTTATGATTAATTTGTTCGTTTATGTTGTCAATGTGATATGAATGATTTTGTTTGTCTGAATCCCTCCTTGTATTTTAATCTTTTTTTTTGTGTGTGTTTGTGAATTTGTTTGTTTTGCTGTCTACATATGTTTAGTTAAGTATACTTTAGCTAGCTATCTATTGATCCATTTACTGCTATATGCCAATATGCCTAATTAGGTGTGGTTAGTTGTTTATCAATTATTTCCTGTTATGTGGGCAATAGGCGTACTAATGGCAGCTTAGCGGTTTTTTGTTAGTCTATCCTAATTATAGCATTCTCTCGTATCTGTTTGTTTGTCTGCTGAACCTAATTTCATTATATGATAGTTCTTATGATTGATCATATTTAGTAATGGAAGTATCTTAAGTTAGTCATGGTGTCATGTATAGTGCAGCCTAGTGAGACCAGTCGTAGTCCAATCTGTTTGTCTTAACTTAGTTATCTTGTGTGTTCTGGGTATAGGCTCATTGTTCTATTATAGTTCAGGCTGTTTGGGCCTATTAATGTTAGAATAGGGCCAATAAATAAGTTTCAGTCCATCCAGTAATTTGGTCCTGTATTCATCTGTTCCTAATATTCAAAACCAGCACATTATCTGTTCCTAATATTCACAGTTTGGTCCAAGCTGTTTCCTTTTTTTATATTTGCGATTATAGGTGTTGTGCCTGTTGGGTCATGTGTACATTTTAGCCTTAGCAGCCTGCATTGCCATCTCCCCCTGACTTCTGCATCCATTTGCCTGCTAGTTGGCTTGTTTTAGAAAATATGTCGATATTTCTACTGTCTTGAACTCGACCTTTGTCGGCACTTGCGTATACTGATACACCCATCTGGATTTAGTTACTTTCTTCTTAATAAGTAAGGTTATCATGTCGTCGATAAATGCGGGATGCTCTATTTGAACTAAACCCGGATACTGAACCTTAAGTCTTTGAAGCCTTTCATTGTCTATTATACTCACTGATTGCCCAGGTGCATCCTACATCCATGCCCTTTTCTTTTCACGTACTACTACTTGTCTAAAGTGCTTCCGTTATGGCTTTCACTCTACCTGTCATGGTGAATACTTGAGCTGCATTTAATCTGCCTCCTTGTGCTAATGAGCAGTCTATATCCTCATTTCCTTCTTCACTTACAGCCACTGCCACGCAGATGTCGTTTGCCTTAATATTTCTTATAATTTTCGCCTTGCAATGTGCACTGCCACTACTGGGCAGAATGTGTGCTTTAAATGCTCTAATGTTGTTAAAACCCCTGAGGTTATATACCTACGTATACATAAGGTATACTTCAAATATACCTAAATATACACAGTATGTATATAACATGTTTATTTGTTTGAGTTTACATCTTACATGTTTAGCGTTATCGATTGATCGTATACTAATACTTTGCTTTCAATCTTATGCATGAACATTGCATACGAGTCCAAGAGACTCGTCTCCCCTCCGCATTTGGAGTCGGGCTAAAAACCCAACAAGATTTCCTCTCTCTGTCCAGCCCCATCCGCAGCAAGAAAAATGAATTCGGGGCCAAGCCCAATAGCAGCGACAACCCACAACGATACATTGAAATTTCTGGACTGAAAACTCAGCAACAATCTGATCATCTCAGTTTGGAAATGGGCTGAGCCCATTTAAATTATCTCTTCCTCTATTTATTTTGTGCATATTAATTTGTATTATTCAATTAACTCTTTGTTTTTTTTTGGTTTTATTAGTTTAGATAAATCTTAATTAATTAGTAGGTTTAGTTTTAGTTTAAAGGGTAGTTAATTTGAGAAAGACTAATTAATCCCATAAGCTTCATTTTTCTTTTATGTCAAAACTATTTATAGCATCTAACATTTATTTTATTTATTAATTCGCAAATAGCGTAACTAGGTATTTTGAGTTAATGGAATCGTATTTTATTCTTACTATCATATACATTTCAAAATGTCACTAATACACAGTATAAATTCAAGTATATTTTATACATAACTCTTCAAGTTTGAATCAATCACGCATGTTTTTAGCTAAGTATAGTTCATAAGAATTAATAAAAAATGAAAAAGAAAATTCACTTCCTCTTGAATCCTATTCATAAGTCTAGATTTTTTACATTGCTATATTCATATAATATAATTTATCTAAAGTTCAAAATTGCTAAATCTCTTCTCAAAAGCTAGTATTTATGGGCAAATCATTATATTTCCTACAAGTCTTATCTTAAACAACATTTATTATATTTCATATAAGGTCTTAGCAACATTTTAATCTTTATTTAAATAGCATTTAAAATCCTCTTTTATGCAAACCATCTTTTATAAGTTTTATTTCTAAACAACATTTTATCTAAAGCCTTAGTAATATTTACAAGTTTTATTTAAAATGGCATTCAAAGTCCTCTTTTATACAAATTCTCACCTTCATTAATTAACCTAAGTTTGGCCGGATAACCGTAGTTAACGGATTCTAAAGGATGCCTAACACCTTCCCTTTAGGATAATATAGAGCCCTTACCCAGAATCACACTGGTTAGCAGACCATTAACGGAGGTTTAGTTTTAACTTTACCTTAGTTAATATTTAGGTGTCCTAATTCACCATTAAATTAATTAGGTGGCGACTCCTTGAAACAAATAAACAGGAATCACCAATACGTCATACCCTAAATCAACCCGGTTAAAATGGGGTGTGACAGCATGTTCAAAGGTTTACCAACTTATTTGGTTATATTGCGCACATTTCATTTGAATAAAATCACATGTTGTATGTTTAGCTAAGATTATCATTTAATAGGATTGGGTTGTCTCATGAAGGTAGTACATGCATACGGCTCATGTCCATTTTACTTACATCAAAATCATGTGTTCATGTACGAACTACTAGGTTGACCATTTAGCTTAGCAAGGTATCATTGGCATTCTGTCCGTCCTATTAGGAATATCAGGCGGCTGTCGATAGCTGCACAAGGTCATTGGTCGTTCAGTTGAAATAGTGGATAAATACCTGCTTTAAACAAATTTAAGGGGAACTGTACATGCAAGTCCCATATTCTGTCTACGTGAAGCATATCTTAGGAAAATTCTATGTGCATCTTAAGGGTGTGTCATTGACTGATTGATGTTGAAACATTAGTGGCATGTCAAGAATGTTATTTAGTTTTTGTCCAGTTTACACATATCAATTCGTCTTGCTTGTTTGGAAGCTGTTGATATATTAATCAGAGGCAGTCCATAGTGTTAATTAAAGTCGTTAAATTGCTCATAGGCTGCTATGCTTAGTAAGTATCCTATGGAATATTGGTTTGCTGTTTTCCTGCCTTCAAACTGTCTCGTGGAAGGTTCAAGGGTGTAGGATTAAACCTGTGAAACTGCCGTGTGGTCTAGAATGAGTCTCATAGTGCATGTCTCTACTCGTCTCCTCCCCTGAAATATCATATTCCTCTTATGAAAGGTAGCTTGCATTGCTTTGAGAGATAAGAATATAGTATGATAATTGAATTTGAGGTTGACTGGTTTGCATTGTTCTTTTAAATGCTATATGTCCAATTATAGAATGATATACTCAGATATACCTGAAGTATACAGTCTCGTGGTGCCCCTTCGGGTATAATGGGACTTGTATATTTAAGGTATACCGAGATATACTATTTCTAGGAATGCTGATCCAAATTCTTTTGCGTGACCTTACATGCTTCGATTTAGATAAGATTTGTCATTGCACAAGATTGATGAAATTTGGGAAGTTGGTGATTGTTTAACTAAGTTTGAATCTTGTGTTTTCCTCTTGTTAGTTTGAAGTATATATTTTTTCTCTCTCTCTCTCTCTTGTATGTTGAAGTTTGGGGAAGTTCTTTAAGACATTAAAGCATAACCAAACAGTGGGCAGGTCTTTATTAGTTTGGAAAGAAGCAGAGATCGATAAGATATTGCCCTGGTCATTACATGTATTTGCTCATGCTCAGTTGTGCCTTTGCTGTCCACCTTTCTTAAGATTATTGGTTGTTAAAAATTTGAGAGTCGGGTAATGAAATGAAAATCCAGTAGAGGATCATGGATGTTTTAGTACACTCTTTTAAAATACTTCAAAACGCGAGCTGAAATCTGTGCGATTATGTATACATGGTGTTTATTCAAATATACATAGTATGTATACAAGACGTTGATTCGCTTGCTTGAAATTTATATTATATATGGCCTTATGTATTGATTATACTCTAATCCTTTTCTTCCGTTTTGTGCATGACCATCGCATATGAGTTCGAGGAACTCTTCATCCTCCGCATTTGATGTTGGGCTAAAAGCCCAACAAAATCCTCTCGAGTCATTCCCCATCAAGCCAATCCGCAGCATCAATATATAAAATTTATTGGGCCAAAGCCCAATAGCAGGAACAGTCCGCAATAGTTGGGCCTGGGAAATGGGCCAGATCTATTCAATTTTCTTCCCCTCTATCTTATTTTATTGTTGTATATTTTTAGTTGCTTTGTATGATTAACCTTATTTTATTTTTATTTTTCTTAACTTAGATAAAACTTTAGCGAAATTAGTGGGGTTTAGTTTTAGTAATGGTTAGCTAATTCAAGGAGAACTAATAACTAATTCCATAAGATTCATTTCCTCCTTTTGTTTTCGTTTAAACTATTTGTAGCATCTGCAATATTCATTTTCATTAGAACTATTGATTTGCAAATAACGTAACTATATATACTTCAAGTAAAGGGAGTCATATTTCCAAAACGTCACTAATACGCAATTATAAGTATAATTTATAGATAACCCTCCAAGTTCGAATCAATCATGCATTTAATTAAACATAGTCAATAAAAAATAATTAAAAGAAAACTCACTGTCCTTTTGCTTTTATATTTAAAGAATAGTCGAGATTTTCTACATAGTCATATTCATATCACACTATTTTATTCAAAGTTCCAATTTGCGAAATCTTCTATTAAAACTATTACTCATATGTAAATTATCTTTTACAAATTTTATTTTTAAAATAGTATTAGTATTTAAAATTATATCAACATATTTTTAAGTATTACTCAGCATTTCAAACCTTCTTTGCTAAACGGCATTTAAAATTTTCTTTCTATATAAATTATCATATTTTCTATTCGTCTTATGCTAGCTAATATTTCTCATTTAAAACATTAGTAATATCTATAAGTATTATATTAAATAGCATTATTATATTTGTATCCTTTTAAAAACCTTAGTAATAATTTACAAATTATTTCCTTAAATATTATTTTCGCATTTAATCTAAATTAATTAACCTAAGTTTGATCGGATGACCGTAAGTTAACGGATTCTAAAGGATGCCTAACCCCTTCCCTTTAGGATAATATAGAGCCCTTACCTAGAATCACACTGGTTAAGCAGACCATTAACGGAGGTTTAGTTTTAACTTTACCTTAGTTAATATTTAGGTGTCCTAATTCACCGTTAAATTAATTAGGTGGCGACTCCTTAAAACAAAATAAACAGGAATCACCAATACGTCATACCCCTAAATCCGATCCGGGTTAAAATGGGGTGCGACAGGTATCATAGATGGCAGATTTATCCCTTACTCAGTCCTCTATGATGCCCACACGGTATTATATTCTGTCAGTGTATCATAGACGATAGATTTATTCCAACATTACACAATCCTTTATGATGCTCACATGGTATATATGATATACTCACATAATATCATAGAGATATGGTTCGTTCTTCAAGAAAAACACTCCCCAAACCTCCATGATACTCATATGGTATATATCATATACTGACAAGGTATCACAGAGAATTGGTCCACTCCTTGAAGAAAACACAACTCAATCCTTTATAATACACATATGGTATATAACATATACTGGCAAGGTATCATAGAGGGATGATTCCATCCTTAAAAAAAATACAACTCAATCCTCTATAATACCCACATGGTGTATAGCGTATACTAATAGGATATCATGAATGACTGACCCTACATGATATATCATATACCGACAAGATATCATGGAGGGTTGATTCATTCCTTCGAAAAAAAACTCAGTTATCAATGATACTCATTTGATATATATCATACACTGACAGAATATCGTAGACGACATATTTATTTCAGAATTACTCAGTCCTTTATGATGTCAATTTGGTATATATCATATACTAACAGAGTACCATATAGATTTGGTTCATTCTTCAATAAAAACACTCTTCAATCCTCTATGATACTCATATGGTATATTCATATACTGGCAGGGTATCATAGAGAATTGGTTCATTCCTTAAGAAAACACAACTCAATCCTTGAAGAAAACACAACTCAATCCTCTATGATACTTATATGGTATTTAACATATACTGACAAGGTATCATAGACGGATGATTAATTGCTTCAAGAAACAGAACTCAATCCTCCATGATACCCACAAGATATATATCGTACACTAACAGGATATCATGAATGACTGAACCCACGTGATATATCATATGCTGACAAGATATCATAGAACACAAATTCATTCTTTCAAAAAAAGAGGTTAGTCATCAATGATACCCACTTGGTATATATCATACACTTATAGGGTATCACAGAGTCTGTTTCATTTCTTAAACAGTCTTTTATGATACCCACATGATATATACATATACTGACAAGGTACATAAAGGACTGATTCATTTCTTCAAAAAAAGTTTCTCAGTCCTTTATGATACTCACGCAGTGCATATCATATACTGAAAGGGTATCATAAAGACCAGTTCATCCCTTAAAAATAAAAAAGTCTTCTATGATACTCACACGGTATATATATCATATATATTGATAGAGTATCACAAAAGAGTGATTTGTTCCTTCAAAAAATATCTTCAGTCCTTTGTGATACCCACATGGTATGTATCATATACTGACAAGGTATCATAGAAGGCAGTGATTCCTTCAACAGAATAAAAAAACAAAACAAATAGAGCGTAAGCTTAATTTTAAAATTTTAATCTTTAGATTATTTTTAGCATTTAATTTTTATGTTTTTTTTTTTATAAAAAAAGTCATATTTTAGATATATATTTAACAAATAAGCTAATAACAGTATTTTTTTAATACTTCTTGTTGTAGCCTAATTATTTAGTTTTTTTGTATTTTTATTCATATAAAAATAGTTATCTACTATATTTATTTTTATCTTAAAAAAAGGAAAAAGTACAAAAAGACCAAAAAAAAAAAAAAAAAAGAGGAAGAAGGAAAGAAACACTAAATGGGCAACAAAAGAATGGAAACGTGCAGTCTGTTACATGCCCATGTCAGTTGCTTCAAGGCAACAAAATAGCAGGGGCGAATGTACGCATTAAAAATGGATTACGTGAACCCATGGTCACCCGATTAAACTCGGTATATTATGTATATAATTCTTAAAATATATCAAATATTAACTGAAGGAACATATAGTCAAACTAGACCGAGTGGAGCGCTGGTTAAGTGCTGGGTTTAATTCCCTAAGGTTTGAGATTGAATCCTACTAAATGCACTTTTGCGTCTTTTTTTAATTTTTTTTTTAAGATGAACTCACACTCTTAAAATCCTGGATTCGCCTTTGCAAAATAGTGGGTAACTTTGGGTAGTATATTTCACCCATAATGGGTAGTTTAGAAACTAGTTATGAAAGGGATAACTTCGGGTAAATATTTTGCTTTAAATGGATAGTTTGTGTTGTTTTCCCAAAATTAAAGACCAACCCATTTGAAGGGAAAACTGTGCTAGAGGGCAATTTGCACGATTGCCGTTATTCGGGGCTGGTTTTTAATTTTGACCCTCAAATTGCTGGTCTTTAATTTTTGTCCTTCGCCTAAAATACCGTGAGGTTATGGGTTTTGAATCTCAGCTCAGTAAAAAAAAAAAAAAAATCGCAAGGTAGAATTTCGTTGCAAAATTAGACCTATTCGAGCACGCCTAATTTTTATAGAATTCCAGCATATTTTTTTTTTCTTTTTAGGTTTGGCCTTAAAGCAAATCTTGCCTTGAGCCAATGGCCACTACCTTAAAGCAAACCTACTTTTGCCTTATAAGACGGATTTTTCGCAAAGTCTTATCTTGCAAATCTTTTTCTTTGATTAAGCGTGGGTTTAAACCTAGATTATCGGGGTATTTTCGACTATTTGTTTTTTAAGCGAAGGACAAAATTAAAGACCAGCAATTTGATTGAGAAAAACTAAAGACCAGTGCCTTTGAAGGTCAATCCGCGCAAAAAAAAAAAAAAGATTTCTTCTATCTAACTTTTTAGGCCCAAATGTTCTTACTTACCAAGCCCAAAATTGTAAACAGGCCCAAATCCTTAGAAGTTATAAGTAGTTGAAACAGTTAACATCTAACGACGTCGTTCTAGCTTCTCACCTTCCAAAATCTTTAAACCCCTATCCATTACACTGACTGACAACACTCAAAAACCTCTTACCTTAAAACTCCGACCAAACATGCCCTTCACCCTTCTCTTTCCACCACCTTTCCCTTCACTTCTCCACCATACCCCACCACCCCTCCACTTCAAACCCTTCATAAGGTACCCCACCACCCTCACCACCCCCACCACCCTCACCCCCCTCTTAGCCATTGGAGCTGATGGTAAGTACTACCCCACCCCATCAGATGATGACCCACCTGAAGCACCTGAAGATTCAATGCACGGTGTTAACAAATTCCAGCAAATACAAAGACAAGCAGCTAAAGCAAGAAAAAAACAAGAAGAGCTTTTCAAGAAAGAACAGTCCATTTTTGTAAATGCATTAGCTGATGTTGAAGATGCACCTGATAATCCTAATGCTAATGATAATGACAATTCTGGGGATGATTTGTTTGGTGAAATTGATAAAGCTATTGCCTTGAAAAGAAAAGAGTTTGTTAAACAAGGTCTTTTAAAGCCTAACCCCAAGAAAACAGGTTTAAGTGAGGTTGAAGTTGAGAATGTTGATGAATTAGATCCTGAAGAAGTTGTTGATTTAGAGGAGATTAATGAGCTTACTGGGCTGACTGAAATTTCTGATGGTGAAGAAAGTGAAGGAGAAAGGTCTGATTTTGAGGTAAGTAGTGATGATATGGTTGTTAAAGGTGAATTTACTGATTTATCTTCATTTGATATTGATTTTGATGAGTTTGGTAAAGCAAAACCAAGAATTGTTGAACCTAAGTTTAGGATGAGTTTAGCTGAGCTTTTAGATGAGAGTAGGGTAGTGCCGGTGTCGGTGTATGGAGATTTAGAGGTGGAGATTAGTGGTATACAACACGATTCGCGGTTGGTTGAGAGTGGTGATTTGTTTGTGTGTTGTGTTGGGAGGAAAACCGATGGACATTTATATTTATCTGAGGCTGATAAGAGAGGGGCTGTTGCTGTTGTAGCTAGTAAAGAGATTGATATTGAGGAAACTTTAGGGTGTAAAGCCTTAGTCATTGTGGTGGACACGAATGCAGTGCTTGCGGTGTTAGCTGCTTCGTTTTACAGGCATCCGTCTAGAAGTATGTCTGTGATTGGGATTACAGGAACTAATGGAAAGACTACGGCGTCTTACTTAATAAAGGCAATGTATGGAGCAATGGGGTTGAGAACAGGCATGTTGAGTACAGTAGGGTATTATATTTATGGGGATAACAAGTTAGAGTCCCCTCATACAACCCCGGATTCCGTTTTGGTTCAGAAACTAATGGCAAAGATGGATCATAATGGGACTGAGGCTGTGGTAATGGAGGCTTCTTCTCATGGATTAGCATTAGGTCGGTGTGATGAGGTTGATTTTGACATTGCAGTTTTTACTAACTTGACGCGGGATCATTTAGATTTTCATGGGACCGAGGAGGAGTATAGGGATGCTAAAGCTAAGCTGTTTGCTAGGATGGTGGACCCTGCACGGCACCGTAAGATTGTGAATATTGATGACCCTAGTGCAGCTTTCTTTATAGCACAAGGAAATCCAGATGTCCCTGTTGTGACTTTTGCAATGGAGAATAAGAATGCTGATGTTCATCCCTTAAAGTTTCAATTATCTCTCTTTGAGACTCAAGTGTTGGTCAACACACCTCAAGGCATATTGGAGATTTCGTCCGGGTTGCTTGGAAGGCATAACATCTATAATATTCTTGCAGCTGTTGCTGTTGGGATTGCGGTTGGGGCACCTTTGGAGGACATTGTCAAAGGTATTGAAGAGGTTGATGCAGTCCCTGGTCGGTGTGAATTGATAGATGAGGAACAGGCTTTCGGAGTAATTGTAGACTATGCGCATACCCCTGATGCTTTATCTAGACTACTTGATTACGTGAGAGAGCTTGGCCCTAGGAGGGTTATAACAGGTAAGCAATCAGCAACTTGTTCTCCCCTCCTCTATTCAGCAATGGTGCATTTAAATGCTCGTGTTAAAATAGCAAGTCTCTGCTTTCCTTATGCATGCTTCTCTGCATAAGAACTTAGGTGGAGCAAAGTTTCAAGCTTTACGTTAGATTTCTAATTTCTAGTGTGGGCTTGGAAAGTTCTCATGTTCTTAGAACTGTGGTTTGGATATAGACTTACACACACATACATGTAAATCCGCATATTCTATTCCTGAATGAAGTGAAAATGTAAGTGAATAGAGCATCAACCTAGAAGTTATACGTATAGTTTGTGTCGTTGAGACTGAAGTTAATCAAACGTAGTTATTTTGTCGAAGGATTTTAAATCTCTCAAGATTACAAGTATAAACCAAGCCAGGCCATTAAGTTAGAGGTGTTGCCATGCAGAAGCTTCCCCAGGGTACTACTTTGTTTTGCCCTGAGGCATGAACCAAATTTGTTTTCAAACCATTGACTGTCATCCCCCTTTATCCTTATTAACATTTCTCATTAATGTTTTCAACTACTGAGGTAATACCTGTTTTGTTGCTTGAAGTTTTTGGTTGTGCTGGAGAGAGCGACAGAGGGAAGAGACCCATAATGGCAAAGATAGCAACAGATAAAAGTGATGTGACGATTCTGACATCCGACAATCCAAAGACTGAGGATCCTTGTAAGTATCATAGCTTGAAGAAGATATAACAGAGAAGGTTTCTGGAAATCATCATATTTGAGATCATTTGGCTTTCTTTTCCACTATAAGATTATGTAAACTGGTAGTCGCTGATCTGATCCTAGAAAAATAGTATGTTTCAGTGTCCTATCTGATATTATATATGCTACACTAGGCTGGATTAAGTTGTCCCTGGCACTGTTTATGCACTCAATTCGGTTAAATTAGTGTTGAATGCGCTTGCTTCACATGTTTGGGAGTCGACACTGAAGCTATATATCATCTTATCTTCTCTCAGTGGACATCTTGGATGATATGTTGGCTGGTGTAGGATGGACTATGCAGGACTACTTGAAACACGGAGAGAATGATTATTACCCCCCTCTTTCTAATGGCCACAGACTCTTCCTACATGATATCAGACGTGTGGCTGTGCGCTGTGCCGTTGCCATGGGTGAGGAAGGTGATATAGTTGTAAGTTCATTGTCTCCAGTCTTCTTCTTTTGTCCTTGTTATTTGTTTTCAAAAGCTAGCCCATTGTACAAGCTACATCTTATTTGGGTAAAAACATATTCATAATAGTAAGTGCTTACTAGGTGATTCAAATTTTATTTGTGTTGTTTAATCCAGTTCCTGTTAACCAGGTGGTTGCTGGAAAAGGCCACGAGACATACCAAATAGAAGGTGAGAAGAAGGAATTTTTTGATGATCGAGAGGAATGTAGAGAAGCTTTACAGTATGTTGATGAACTTCACCAAGCTGGAATTGACACAAGTGAATTCCCATGGCGGTATGTACCTTTGTCTTCTGTGTCAATGTTTGTAGTTGTCAAACAGTTATTATGCAATTATTACTTGTTGAGGTCTTCATCTAATCATTACAGTTTTTATACTAGCAACTCGGTAGAAGCTAGAACTTTATAGAGTTACTTGTATGACCGACTGGGCAAAGATAAAAGGAAGTTTCTAACTTTGCTGTTTGCAAAAACAATATTCTAGCTCCTCTTTGGTGTCTTAAGGATTACAGGTTATTGTGGTCAAGTAAAGGAAGGAAATGAAAAGGCTGGAGAATAGAAGTTTGAATGAAGTTCTTGATTTGATAGGACGACGCCAACTTTAATACTGGCTGTATAATTAACCCTCATATTACGATGCTGCTGTAGGTTACCGGAGAGTCATTGATACGATGCCGTAAAGTGTATGTTAAGATCTTAACAGTGTGCTGACGGCAGATAGCCATGGTGGAGTGCCCATTAAACTTGAATCAACATTGTAAGTTTCTTTGCATTCACCCCCGGTTCTCGCTTTTTGCTTTTCACAATCTGGAACATGAAAGCTCCTTCATTTCCTCTTAGTTTTGATCTTTTTTCCTGAAATAAATAGAATTTAAGTGCCTTTTTTTTTGGGCAGATTAACACTTTGCCGCCATTACATGTTGGTTATTTTCTAGAGAAACGGCAACACATCGCCCAAAGCAAAGTCCAGTTTGTAAGAACCTGTAGCTTGATTTTGATAGGGATCTCCATATCTAGAATGAGATTCATTAAGTGCTCACACCCTTCATCGAATTATGTTTGTATAGAAAGTACATAGAGATAAAGAGCAATTATCAAGTTAAGATGCTGTTCTGTTGTTTCAGATTAGGATTTCCTGTAATAGTGGAAGATCTTTCTTCAGCAACTGCTATATGATCAAAAAGTGACACCCTTGTATTAACTTAGCATGGGACTAGAGTAAGGACCAATAATTAAAGTCAAATACAGCTCTGATACATAAATGGCTACTCTAGGCTATATCTCACAATTGTATGGAGTATCTCTCAAGCCTTGGTGGGTTGAGTTATCCAATACTTGTAGTACTTTTGCAGGTGGAGCTAACAGGTACCTAGTTAAATAGTCGAAGTGCGCGCAAGAGACTAGGCTGTCACCATTATATAAAAAAAAAAGTCTGTTTTATATTCTTTCTAATACACTAAATCTAGGCAGTGTCGCAGTGTCTGCCTCCTGGACACTTCAATGCCTTTAATCCAATGGTCTTCAGGTTCTCCGCAATTAGAATCCACAACAATGCATAAGAGTTCAAATTTTGATCTTTTGACCCTGAAAAACACATCTCAACCACTATACATCACAACATTATAAAACAAGCTCCAGTTATTTGTTCACTGAAAAACATAAGAATCTTTTGTTATAGAGCTACAAGTTACCCAATGTCACTAAGCAGATAACAAACTGTGCCAAGAGCCTGTTACACCGGTCACTGATAGTGATAGCTACTGAATAATCATGATCAAGACAGGAACCAACCACCTCAAGGACTTAATGAGGTGGCCATGCCAAGTTGTCACATGCAGCTTCATAATATATGACAATACATTGCACCTAAGGATGTGGTCTAGTAGTCAATGAAGTGGGAAGAATATAATGAAAAAAAACACTAGGAAATTTCATCTTATTTGTCTAAGCTCTGGTAAACAAAGTTACTTGGTAACTATCCTGGTGGGAAGTAGCAAATTTCCCATGAAATAATTGAGGCGTGCAAGCTGGCCGCAACGCTACCGTCATCACATCAAATTCCATCAGCGTGCTATAATTTCTATGCAAGATGCATGCGTGAGAGCTAAACACGCACCTAAGTAGAAAGTATATTATTAGGTAAAATACTTGGGATATCCATTACCTACTATAACCAATTGGGAAGTTAGTGGCGGATCCAATCACGAGTCTACGAAAATCTCATATTTTAAGCTTGAACTATATGTGTATATAATTAGATTTACATTTCAGAACTCATTCTCTCAACTCACAATTCAACCAGTTTGAATTTCTCCACTCTTTATCATTTATCCCATCCCGTATTAGAAGCAATAAAAATAAGAAATTCAAATTGGTGACTAAATTGGATGAATGCCGTATATTCCACCCAACTTAGATCAAGTTGGGAACAAGTTGAAACATATTTGCACTTCAACCAAATTTTTGTCAGATCATGTTTGTTTCTTTTCACCTGATAGTGAAATATAACAGATTAATAATATGAGGAATGTTATATACTAACTCTTCTTCTATTTCTTCATTGATATTGATGAAAAGTGGAAGTTCTGAAATTTTTTGGGAGTGAACATGCTTATTTTGCCCAACTTTAAATGTTCAACTCATTTATTGACATTAAGAGATACTCCCTCCGGATCAAAAAGAGTGTCTACTCACTCATTGTACATTCCTTAAAAAAACACTAACTCCTAGATAAAAATAGATAATTTGAAAAAACTGTCCCTAATTAAATATGTATTGAGATTTGATCACATCTTAATAGGGGCAAATCTAAAAAAAATAAGGTTAATTTTTTCTTAATTTGATAAGTGAACACTCTTTTTTATCTGGAGGGAGTATATTAAAGGATTTTATTCTTGCACACTTTCATATAAAACCTTCTAATTGCTACTTAATAAATTAGTAATTTCACCTAGAAAAGTCCAAAGTTATAGAACAAATTTTAGTTTAACAAAGCGATTAAAAGGCCGGCACTCATCAGCAATCAAAATCCACATAAGCAGATTGTAAAAATCACTATGAGAGGACAATTGAAAATGACAGAGTGAGTAGCTTAGAATAGAATCATAAATAAGATGTCAAAAATTTTATATTTCCACGTTATTCCATATCAAGATAAAAAGAAGTTTCTTTTTTCGTTTTCCTTACATAAAAGGAAAAAATATATTTCTAGTTTAAGAATTAACACAAAACATTTTAAAAAAAACTGAATTTGTAAATTCAAAAACTCAAAAACTTCAAACAAGCTCCTAAGTCTATTAAACATTATCATATGGAAGTTTGCAACCAACAATATTGACTCTTACATTGTCTTGGTTCCTTTTTCCCAAAAAAATATGGTTTTGTTAATTCTTATGATGACCAAGGTGGTGAGTTCCACTTTTCATGAATTATAAGAATTTTTACTAAATAAAAAATTTTAAACCAAAAAAGTTTTCAAATTTTCTTCTTATTGTAATTTGTAAGAAGAAATAGGGAAAAAAAAAATATTTTCCTCTATAATTAATTGTTGCATTCTGCAAAAAGCAAATTTTGGTTCCCATGAGAAGAAAAAAACAAAAATAATACCTTCTCCATTCATTTTTACTTGTTCACTTTGCACTTTTTATGCTATTTAAGAAATAATAAATGGAGTACATAATATTATCAATGTACACATATTAATTGATGCATATTTTTATTAAATTTTGAAAAATAATTTAAAGTGAGCAATTAATACTATGAATAAAACAAGAAAAAATAAATTATGTTCTTTTGATATGTTAAAAGTGAAAATCTATTTTCAGAATACTGGATAAGTAAAAATGAATGGAGGGAGTACTAATTAAACTTTTAAAAAATAAATAAAAGAAAGATAACGTTACTAGCAATGAAGTTGTAATAAGCTAAACGGTGTCGTATAAGACCACAAAACCCATGCTTGGTGATGTCAGTCTCAAGTCTCAGTCTCTCTTGTGTTGGAAAAACAGTAGATCAAACTGATAATTTTTTTTTCTAATAATTTCTCACAAGAATTCACTTTTTGTATGATTAAAAAGTTAATAGTAGTTAAAGTTGCCTTTTTTTTTTCTTCAGTTCTTCATAAAACTTTCTTCTGTAAATACATTGTATGATCAAGAAAAGGAGAAATTTCAATTGAACTTAAGAGAAATCTCTATGGATTTCCATAGGATTAGCTTTGTAATTTTCATCTGTGGAGTTGTATTACTTTCACTCAACTTTCCTGCTAAAGTTACAGCTGGTGACATTGTTCATGATGATGACGTGGCACCCAAGAAGCCTGGTTGTGAGAATGTTTTTGTGTTGGTAATTTTTTTATTTTTTTTTGAATTTTTAAGCTAATTTCTCTTCGACCCAGTACGTTTTTGGTGATTATCTTATCTGGGTTACTTTCAATTTTGTGTGCTTTTGTGTTCTTGTACTCGGATTAGTGTAAATTAAGTTGTAAAAGGTGCTATTTTTTTTTTTTTTTTCTAATATCTAATGCTTACTTTCTCTTCGACCCAGTACGTATTTGATGATTATCTTATCTGGGTTTTGTTCAATTTTGTGTTATTTTGAGTTCTTGAACTCGGTCTAGTGAATATTTAGTTGTAAAAGGTGTCATTTTTAGCCCCTTTGTGCTGGTAAGGTGTAAAAGGTTAATTTCTCTTCGACTCCTATTTTACTTATATTTTCTCAACTAGGTGTCCTCTATTTTCTTTGGGTTCAAGTTGTTGCTAACTAATGAAAATTCAGCTGTGGAAGGTGCTGTTTTTAGCTTGTATCATATGTTGAGTTAATTTTCTCAACTGGATTTCTTCTATTTTGTTTGGTTTTGCTTATTGTGTTTGCATTAATGAATACTTTTAGCTGGATCTTGTTTTGCCTTTATTTTTCAACTGAATTTCCTCTATTTTGTTTGTTTTTTCTTTATTTTGCATAAAATAAAATATTTTTCTTGAGCTTTTATGCTTTTCTTGAGCCGAGGGTCTTTCGGAAACAGCCGTCCTACCTTGGTAGGAGTAAGGTCTGCGTACACTTTACCCTCCCCAGACCCCACGATGTGGGATTTCACTGGGTTGTTGTTGTTGTTTCTTTATTTTGCATGCATTATTGAATACTTTTAGCTGGATCCTGTTTTTCAACTAGGTTTCCTCTATTTTGTTTAGTTTTGCTTTATTGTGCTTGGACTATTGGAAGCTGTGCGAGGTGCTATTTTCAGTGTGATCCCATGTTAACTAATCTTTGTCTATTAAGTTATTTCTACCTTATAAAAAAATTATGTCCATCCCAGTTCCAATTTATTTTTCTCTTCCCTTTTGATGTTTTAAGTTATTATTTGATTTTCTTTATTAGGTCGTAATGTTGTTTTTTTAATAGCATTATTGACCTTGGGGCAATTTTTGAAGATAACAACATACTATATTTCCTAAAAGTTCATGTAATATATTAATTGCAGATGTTACATTGGATCTAATGTCACATATTCTGTTAAGCTGCTAGAGTGCAGAACTTTTCATTGTCTAAATAACAACAACAACAACATACCCAATGAATCCTACAATGTGGGGTCTGGGGAGGGTAGAGTGTACGTAGACCTTACCCCTACCTTAGGTAGGGAGGCTGTTTCCGGAAGACCCTTGGCTCAACATCTTTATTTAACATGGTTACCAAAGAAGTTAACTTTTGATTTACCTTGCTGGTGCTTAACACTTCAATGGCTTATTCATGTTATCCTTTAATTGCCTTTTGTTGATGCTTTGGTTAGGTGAAAGTTCAAACTTGGATTGATGGTAAAGAGGATGCAGAATTTGTTGGTGTTGGTGCTAGATTTGGCGCTACTATTGTGTCAAAGGAGAAAAATGCACAGCAAACTCCGCTTACTCTTTCTGACCCTCGGGATTGTTGCAAGCCTCCAAGGAAAAAGGTTATTTTCTCCATGTAAATGCTTAATATAACTATATGTATACCTAGGGCCTTTTGCTTTATGCTTCTTACAATGCCTTTTATTTTTCATTTCATTTTGATAGCTTGCTGGAGAGATCATCATGGTAGATCGTGGCCATTGCAAATTCACAACGAAGGCTAATAATGCTGAAGCTGCCGGGGCTTCGGCAATCCTGATAGTAAATAATCAAAAAGGTAATTGGTGATTGATGAATCTGCATGGACTGTAAAGTTATGATTATAAGCTATTTATAATATGTGGTGTACTCAGGTTGATGCCAGTAATTGGATGTCTTCTGCAGCAATAATGAGTTTTGGAAAAATGAAGTCTAAAGATCAAAAATTTCTTATTTCTTCTAATTGTTCTGTCTGAGGGGGTTTTGTGGAGCTCTTGCTGTTTTTCTGTTGATCAAATGCTGCAATGCCAGTAACTCACCGCTTGCAGTTGTTTTACGGGTGTCATTTGTTTTGCAGAACTCTACAAGATGGTTTGTGATCCTGAAGAAACAGACCTAGATATACACATACCTGCTGTTATGCTACCTCAGGATGCTGGGACAACACTGAATAAAATGCTTTTAAATGGCTCGTCATCAGGTTAAATTCTGAGTTTAGATGCAGCTTAGATGAGAAAGCACTTCAAATCAACACGTTCTAGTCACTGTTAAAAGCTCAATGCAGGGATAATGCTGTTAAATAATATACTCGATTAAGCTCCTAGGGCTTTGGTTCTATGATAAGGAAGCAGAACTGTCTGTGTAGATTGTGAACACATCACCGTTAAGCCCTGCATGTGAGTAGGAGCAGGGTAGAGGGACAGGACCATACTCCTCTGAGTTTCGGACCTGATGAACCAACTAGGGTTGGGCCAACTAATTCACAATAGATTTCTCGGTTATAGAAAAATAACAATAATGTGCTTGATCAGAAAATGCTGTTAAATGATAGCTTCACGTACAGATAGAAGTCAGGTGCTGATATCATGGTTAATTTGGCCTGCAGTCATATGATAGGAAAAGCACTAAATTTCACAGTTAATCACCTCATGCTCCTGCAACTTCATGATTGTTAACTTTGGGCTATGTGTAGTTTTTGTACTTTCAAAACTGAACTTTGTCATAGATTCAGATGATGAATATGAAGTACTTCAAAGGTTTTACTTCCAAGAGATAATTATGGTGCACAATTTTGTCTAATTACACGCTTATAGTACAAATACAATCTTAAAAGGAAAAATAAGCTTGGACGTTTCAGGTTCCATTAGAGATATGAGCTTGTCATGTAGATAGAGTGCTATTGCAGTGACTAACCAGTCACATGTTAGAGTGCCTTGTCTAAAGTCTAAACTGATGAATTGTGGAGGAATTATAATAGTTGATATGAGAAGTAATTTTCTAATTTGATCGTGCTCTATATAAACATAGAACGTGAGGGATTCAGCCTGTTACTTGTCTATACACAAAGCAAGGTAAACAGACATGCAGAGGTGAGCAAATGATAATACACTTCTCCAGAGATTCAGATGTTCTTTTTATGCATTGAGATAAATCTAGCTTAGAGCAATGGATATCCTTTTCTTTTTCTTTTTGCAATGCTTATATTTTTTTAGGTATCTTAGAAAAGCATTCACTATGCTCATTGTTTTTAAAGGCTTTCATAACTTTTTTTTTTTTTTAATGAATTAGAGACTCATGGTACTTTAACTTTGATAGTGACAATCTTTTTCCAAATCTTTTGCTCTTTCATTTAGTTACCGTGCAACTCTACTCTCCAAAACGACCTGTAGTGGACAGTGCAGAAGTATTTTTGTGGGTGATGGCTATTGGTACAATCTTGTGTGGTTCTTATTGGTCTGCTTGGAGTGCTAAAGAAACAGCTATAGAGCAGGACAAGCTGTTGAAGGTCATCCATCCTTAATTTAGTAGCAATCTTTGCTAGAGTATGGTGAGATAATTGCGCTTCAGTTTTGCATTAATTTCCTATTCGTCTCTTTTTGTAGGATGCTTCAGAGGAAGAGCTTTCAAATTTTGGAACTGGTGGCTCAAGCACCGTGATGGATATAAACGTGATATCAGCATTCTTATTTGTTGTTGTTGCTTCCTGCGCCTTGATTGTATTGTATAAGTTGATGAGGTTCACGTGGTTCTTTGAAATCTTGGTGGTTCTCTTTTGCATCGGTGGTGTAGAGGTGTGTGTGGTTGCTATGACATGTTGTTTATGCTTTAGTCCATAGACTTGTGTTCGCAGATGATATACTTGTCCAAGTTTGACTGCTTTAGATGGTTATAGTGGGATATCATTTCAGGCAGGATAGCGGTGCACCTTGGGGGTACATATCTTTTCTTAACAATATGTGACACGGGATTAGGAGGAGTGTTGAAAATGCTACAACTTCTATAATACATATACAGGATATGATTAGCAACATTGTTGTCTTATTCTAATCCTATCCTATGTGATAGGCTCACATCCTCGAAATTTGTACCCATATAGAAGAATACCATTAGATATGGTCCATTCATGATTTGCATTAGCTCTTCAGATAACAAAAAAAAACTTATGATTAGTTAGTGCTCAGTAAGTTTCCATATTATTATAAATTAGTTATTTATAAATCTTTCAAAATCAAATAAATAAATCAGTTATTTTGTATATATTTATGTATTTGCAATGTATAAGTTGTATGTTGCATATGAATGTATTGTCAACTTAATTTTTTTATAAGGTAACATGTATGTATAATAAGAGTAAGATTGACTCCACTGAGAACTGTGGCAGTCTTCCATAATTACAAGAGGGAGTGAATAAAATCAACTTATATTAGAGAAGCAGATTTCTTCTACTATAGTTATATTGTTTATCTGTTCCTCTCTTTCTATGACCCTGTTCTGGCTTCCGCAATCTGTTAATGATGTTGTTTCGGTTCCTTTCACGTGCAGGGGCTACAAACTTGCTTAGTTGCCTTGCTAGCAAGGTATCATTTGTTTTACTTTATTTGCGTATACATAGTGTAATTTGCTGTCTCTTTTATTTGATAAGGTAAGGTAATAGCACTTTGCTGTCTCTCTTTTCAGAATTTAGATATGGTATTGGAACTTCTGCTTTTGATAACGAAGTTGGAAGTTCTGTTACACAGTTAATGTCTAATTGTTTCAGGTGTTTTTTTCCTTTTCAGGTGGTTTAAGCGCACGGGAGAGTCATTCATTAAAGTACCCATTTTTGGTGCTGTCTCTTATCTTACTTTGGCTGTTTCCCCATTCTGCATAACTTTTGCAGTGGTTTGGGCAGTGTACAGAAATTCTTCTTTTGGCTGGATAGGTCAAGACATACTTGTAAGGATCATTTCTTTTTGTTTTCTTACATACTTGTTTGGACCATTTTTTTTCATATCCTCTGCAAACTTTTTTTTTTCTTTTTCTTTCAACAAAGTCTGTTGAAATTTTAGTGCCCTGCATCATCAAGTCTATCAAAAAATTTGGCAGTTTTGATTGCTATAAACAAGAGATTCCCATACTAGATTGTTGTCCTTTGACTTTGTTGTTTGCTGCCCAAAGTTGGATTTTGACATCCTAAGATGTTTGACACCATTAAATTTACTGTTTTATTCCATACAATTTCACATATTCCAAATTCAAATATATCTGACAATTCAGAATCGTAATAACAATTTCTTTCTTATTCAAAGTAACTCTGAACAACTGTTTTTAAAATTTTCTTCCTTTATAATACACAAGTCAGTATCAACTTCTTAAACTTCGTATTTTATCAAGCATGTCACATGAAATAACATTAAGGGAGTAGTAAATATAATGACTGATCCATATTCCTCTATATCGAAAAAAAAAGGACCAGATCATGTACCTTTAATCTCAGCTGGAATGAGGAATGAGACATGGTGAGTTAATTAGTTAGTTCAACCAGGTACTACCATGATGTTTTTGTTCCCAATAGTACTAGCTTTCACGGTCACGCCCCCCCACCACCACAAACCCCCCGAGCCGATGCTATATTATGTGAGACTGAGTTTTCTCATTTGTAGGCTATGTTTATTTTACTGTTTGAGAGGTACATCAATTGATGATCTTACTCGTTTTTCCACAGCTGTTACATGTGAACTGTAGGCTATGTTTATTTACAGTTCGTGGTATATCAACTAATGAACTTACTCTTTTTTCTTTTGGATAGGGCATCACACTAATAATTACAGTTCTGCAAATTGTGCGGATACCTAATCTCAAGGTAAACAATTCTACCCTTTTTTGCATTAAATGGAACGAGCATGAGTGAACGTCCAGTTAATCTCATCTTGCAATTATCTTATAGCCATGCCGTGTTTTAAGTTGGTGACTTCTTTTTTACTTGTTTCCCTAAGTTGTATATTCTTTCTAGTGTCACAAACAAAGTACATTTTTTCCCGCATTTTGAGGATTGATGCAAGAAATGGTAGCCAAGTTCGCTTATAAATTTCAAAAAAATCTTGCTGAGAGATTTTCTTATTCGGTTGTTAGAAGGTCAATGCTTCAGGTGTTTACTATCTTAAATGCTGTCTTTGACTGACATCAGTCAAATGTTGGTTACTATTGCTGAGGTGTCAAACCAACCTTGTCTATTCTATTATTAGCATCTCCAGTTTTAACTTTACATGGTTCTGAAGAGCAAGTGCTAGATCAACTCACTCTACTAGCATTTTTCTTTTTACAGCAAAGATCTTATGACAATCTTATCATTTCTTGTAAATATTAACTAGCGTTATATTTCAGGTCGGTACAGTTCTTTTGGGGTGTGCCTTCATCTATGACATATTTTGGGTGTTTGCTTCTAAGAGTCTCTTCCATGAAAGTGTGATGATTGTGGTAGGTAAAATCACTTAATTTCACTTTGATTGAATGGGAGTTGCTTCTAGATATAAGTCAATAATTTGAATTTTCCATGTTTTTGAAGGTAGCTCGTGGTGATAAAAGTGGGGAGGATGGTATTCCAATGCTGCTGAAGATTCCTCGACTATTTGATCCATGGGGTGGTTACAGCATTATTGGCTTCGGTGACATCCTATTGCCTGGCCTGCTAGTAGCATTTTCACTTAGGTTTGATGTCTGCACTTTCAATTTTAACCTGTATCTTAAGGGAGAAAAACCATACCAAACTTTGAATTTGTTCATCACTTTATTAGCAATCTATGTGGTTTTCTTTGCGAGGGTATATCGAGTTGGGGAGTAAACGTATTTAGGCTTGCGACTGTCACATAGCCTCGTAATTTAGTCTTCTTTCTGTTATTATATTGAGTTAAATAACTTTGACATCTTACAAGATTATATCATATGCACCTCAGTATTCACACATCCAATATTTTGATAAAATGCAAAACATAGACATCTTGGACCCTTTCTTCACTCTGCTCACTCCCCAAATACACACATCCAATACCTCGATAAAATAGACACTATAGAGATCTCGGACACTGATTGCAGCATTTTTCTTTGTTGTTCATCAATAAAATTTGTTCCTTTGCAGGTATGATTGGCTTGCAAAGAAGAATCTTCGCGCTGGTTACTTCTTGTGGGCAATTATTGCATATGGATTAGGTACTTAATGATATCTACTTTATAATGCGCCTGTCGCTTAGGTTGGAGTTTTTTCTGTTCTACTAGTTGATACGTGTTCTCTTGAATACCTCGCAGGTCTTCTGATTACATATGTAGCATTGAACTTAATGGATGGCATTGGCCAACCTGCACTTCTTTACATCGTCCCATTCACCCTCGGTAATTCTCATCAAATACTTTTTAAGTCATAATGAGTTTCTTTTTGGAGGTCTCCAGCATATCCCTTAATGCTGAAGAATACAACAGTGCCAATTTCAAAAAAAGAAACAAGAAAAAGAAATCGTAAATAAAAAATGTTTTTGGTAACCAAATATCGTAAATGACTTTCCCACGGAGAACATTTTATTGGAAAATGACTTCCGTCATACCAAACATGTTCTAAATCTTCGTGAACAAGGAATTCCAAGTTTCACGATCACCTAACAGATATATACCTTTGTGCAGGGACCTTTTTGATGCTGGGGAGAAAGAGAGGTGACCTGAAAATTCTTTGGACAAAGGGTGAACCGGAAAGGGTGTGTTCACATGTTCATCTCGAATCAATGGAAGAATAAGGCAATCTTCCTCTTGTAATTATATTATACTGACCTAAGTATTATCTGCTAGCATCAATCATTAAACAGTCTGGTATCATCTAGCTGTTTAAGGCTTAGCAAAATCTTCAGTTGTTAAAGTACACATTGATGTGCCAGTTAATGTACAGCTGATTGATCAGCATTTGTCCCTTTGGTGAAAATAGTGTAGTTGCTTGTTTTATTATTATTTCCACCCCAACCCCGCTTCCTCTTTTCCGGACAATATGTTCTTTTTTTTTGTTTTAACAATCATCTGGTATTCGAAGTAAGCACACTGGTTAGACTAATCACGATTAAGACTCGAACACAAGACCGCTTATTAGACTAATCACGAATTCACGATTAAGACTCGAACACGAGACCACTAGTGAAGCGGGGATGGATTTCAACCATTGCACCACATCCCTTGGTGATGTACAATATATTCTTTGCATTATTTTATCTTCCAATTCTTTAGAGGCTAAGTAATTTTGAGCCTTTCGAATTTTTAATTTGTCATTCCACCAAATGCGGTAATCCATTAAATTCTTGTGCTTGCTATCAAACAAGAGGAAACAGATACATCCAGTCACTTGTCAATATGTCTACCACACGGGACTGACGGGAGAGAAAAGACAATTCACTCTAGAATGTTAGCATGAGTGCGACGTTTGTGAATATTTTTCAACGAATGTGTTTGGTGTTTAAGGAATGACAAGTTTGGGTTAGGACATGGTCAAAGAAGGGTGAGAGGAAATAAATAAAAGAAATGAGAGAAACCGAGAAAAAAATATAACTGTTATAAAACTATATAATTGGAAATAAACAAGAGAAACAAACTAATAACTTTGTAGAAAGGAGGGAGATATTGTATTTCACTTCTTGTTGATATCTTTTAACAAATTGAGAACTTAACCATCTATTTATAGAGATGGTAAATCTCTTGATGAAGTCATCAATGACAACACCAAGAGTTAAAATCAAACTTGTGTTGCTTCATTTTCTTCATTTCATACATGCCACCAAATGTACATGTACCTACTCTTATTTAGGACATATGAAAAACCTACACTATATGGACATTCATATATATATTTTATAACACTCCCCCTTGGATGTCCATTGATAGATAATATGCCTCGTTAAAACCTTACTAGAAAAAACCCAGTGGGAAAAATTCTAGTGAAGGAAAAAGAGTACATATTTCTAATAATATACATTTGGTTGCCTCATTAAAAACCTTACAAGAAAAACCCAGTGGGACAAAACCTTGTATGGAAAAAAGAGTACAACATGTATTAACTCCCCCTGATGAGAACTTCAGTCCAAATATTTGAGTCTTCGCATTCCAATCTTGTGCACCATCTTCTCGAAAGTTGCGGTTGGTAAAGACTTGGTGAACAAATCAGCCATATTATCACTTGAACGAATCTGTTGCACGTTGATATCACCATTCTTTTGGAGCTCGTGTGTGAAGAACAACTTTGGTGAAATGTGCTTTGTCCTATCTCCTTTTATGAATCCTCCTTTCAATTGGGCAATGCATGCTGCATTATCTTCATATAAGATTGTAGGTATTTTATCACATTTCAAACCACACTTTTCTCGAATGAGATGTATCATTGACCTCAGCCACACAACTTCATGGCTCGTTTCATGAATAGCTATTATCTCAGCATGATTTGATGAGGTAGCCACAATAGACTGCTTTGTAGATCGCCAAGATATGGTAGCGCCCCCACAAATAAATACATAGCCTGTTTGAGATCTAGCTTTGTGTGGGTCAGATAAATACCCTGCATCGGCATAACCAACAAGATCGGGACTGCAATTGCTAGAATAAAATAAGCCCAAATCGATAGTCCCCTTTAGATACCTCAATATGTGTTTAATTCCGTTCCAGTGTCTCCTTGTAGGAGCACAACTATGTCTCGCTAACACATTAACTGAAAATGCTATGTCATGCCTTGTGGTATTGGCAAGATACATTAGTGCACCAATTGCACTAAGATATGGTACTTTTGGACCGAGAATTTCCTCATTCTTTTCTTGAGGTCGGAACGGATCTTTATTCGCATCAAGTGATCGAACAACCAACGGAGTACTTAATGGATGTGCTTCATCTATATAAAATCGTTTCAACACTTTCTCTGTATAGGCAGATTGATGGACAAAAATGCCATTTGTCAAATGTTCAATTTGCAAACCAAGGCATAATTTTGTCTTTCCAAGATCTTTCATCTCAAATTCCTTCTTTAAATAATCAATTGCCTTTTTGAGCTCTGCAGGAGTTCCAATAAGGTTTATGCCGTCAACATATGCAACAAGTACAACAAACTCCGATATTACTTTCTTTATAAAAACACATGGGCAAATTGCATCATTTGTATAGCCTTCCTTTAACAAATATTCACTAAGGCGGTTATACCACAGGCGCCTGGATTGCTTTAAAACATTAATAGATGACGTGCCTCGTTAAAACTTTATTAGGAAAAAACCCCGTGGGAAAAAGTCCTAATGAAGGAAAAAGAGTACACATATCTAGTAATACGCTTTGAGAGCTGCCTCATTAAAAACCTTGCCAGGAAAACCCAAATGGGACAAAACCTTGGTCAAGGGAAAAAGAGTACAATGCGTATTTGCTCCCCCTGATTAAAGCATCACATAATTCTTGACGATGATGTAACAAATCTTGTATACCAACTTATCATATCTTGAGATTGACAGAGCTTTTATCAGATCTGTCAAATGATCATTTGACGAACTGGTTGATGATCTACATCTTCCTTTCTCAGATAGAGTTGCATCATCGCCGTATAATATTTTTGCAATCAGGACAAGTACATCATGACTTGCTTCATAATCTGTTGTTGTATTTCTATGATTTGACTGTCATGACAATAATCCTTCATGGAAATAGATAACACATCTGGATTGAATTCTTATGTCGATCAGATAAATGCCTTGTATGTCCAAAACACTTGACAGTATTGGTTAGGACAAATACATTCATGTCAGGGCTTTCATTTGCAATATGCAGTTGATCTATTTCAATAACTCCATGTTGGAGTAAATTATATCATGCCTTGTAGTTATAGCAAGATATATAAATGCATCAATTGCACAAATATATGGTACTTCAGGACCATTTCAATTTTCTCATTTCAGCAGATATAATCAAGTGCTTTTGGAAACTCTTCAAGAGCTCCAATAATATTTAAGTCATCAACTTGCATAATAATATGAAAGGTTCTGTTTATCATATAGAGACAAGAGTAAACATGATCTTATTGGTACCCTTCGTCAATAAATATTCATTAAGGCAATTTCAGTACATCAGCCTTGATTCATTTAATCCATTTAAGGATTTATAAACAAGTTTCCCAAGAATTTGTATATGCTTCAGGCATTTTGAACCCTTCAGAAATTTTCATATAAATTTTATCAAGTAAGCCATATAGGCTGTGACAACTTCCATCATTATAAATAATGTGACATTTTCTGATGTTTGGACTACTGGCCCAATAAACATTACGTTTACCAAGATGCATCATTTTACTTGGTAATTATCTCTACATCAACATGCTTTAAGATACGTAGAAATCAAATCCTCACAACCTTATACAATATTGCGCGCTATATTGTATCAAAATATTGTCGACAAGATATCATGTTGTATCGGTTCACAATTCGACATAACTTACTGAGATCTCATCACTTCATTATTTTCAGGTACCTGAACCTCACATAAGGTTTCATGAAGTGTTATGTCGTCGGCTCTTCAAGAGCACTTTGCCTCCTTTATTATGATCATTTGATCCTCCCTTTTTTTTTCAAGGATTATTATATTTGGAACCGATTGGTCTACCATGCTCCATGCATGTTGTAGACTCTATCCTTCAGGGACATTAGGAGCATTTTGCAGATGAAATATGAAATAGTTGGGTCAGCAAATGCTTCCAGCATTTGACTTGAATTATCTGAGGATCATACTGATGATAATTCACAACATATTTCTTAGCTGCTTATTCTCTCCCCCTTATTTTAGTGACATATGTCCCCATTTTCTTTGGGAAAATCCATCTGTGTGCATCATGGTATATCCATTAATCATGTACCGCACATCAAATGCTAAAAGATGGAAATATCTAGTTCCTGACCCTGAATCAAATATGAGGGGAGAATTTATCAAAATTTATTGATCTGAAGCATACAAGTGCTGTTGTATGCAATGTATCATATCTCAGACCAACATCTGAAACTCTATTCTTATAAGCAATGGTTTGGCTGTATTATGGAGGCATCTAATGCCAAACCAACTTAGATATAAACCAGCATTATCAAGATGATTGTCTTGATTACATATTCTGAAAATTGTGCTTCCAACTCAATCATTTTGAGCAAGCAACTTCGTAAATGTCAAACTGCCAGTTGACAATAAACATACATGAGACCATCTCATAGATGCATCTATTTAAGACATCACATTACGGGTGAAAGGGCCCACATTCACCTTTTATATTTTTCATAATTTTGGGGATTCAGTCCCAACATTAGCTGGTGTAATCAACTTATCATGAGAACAAGCAACACAAACAAATCCTTGAAGAATCTTCTAGTTCTTCAATACATTTTAATACTCAATTAGCACATCAGATTTAAATCAGGATGATCAAAATGGTCTTGTTAACTGATAAAATTATCTGTACCCTTAAACTTCAAGTTTACCATGATGAGTGTTATTTCTTTTGATAAACTTCTGGTTTACTATTGCATGAAATTGTATATCAATAAACTTCTGGTTTATCGTGGTATGTGATCTCATCATGCTCGGGTAACATTTCACTTGCGTATTTCTTACCCATAGTAACTTGAAGATATTTAATATTCCAATCATTTGTAGTCTCAATATGATAACCATTTTTATTGTTAGTAAACTTCAGGTCTACTACAGTGTTCCGGTCGTACCAATTACGATCTACGATGAATGGTATTATCATATATAACATCTTCAAGAGACTTCAATTTATTTATCATAATCAGATATTATTTGGACATTGCTAGTGTCATGATACTTGTAAATAAATAATTAGCTCTTCTGGAGCCTTTGATCATTAATTTCTATAATCAAATATTTCTTAAATACTTCTGGTACCATGAAAGAAAATTTCGACACTACTGGTGTCACGAAATAACCTTATCTGACTTCTTTTTATGCTTTTATTGAGTCGGGGGTCTTTCGGAAACAGCCGTCCTACCTTGGTAGGAGTCAGGTCTGCGTACACTCTACCCTCCCCAGACCCTACGATGTGGGATTTCACTGGGTTGTTGTTGTTGTTGGTGGTGGTGTCACGAAATAAACATTGAATTCTAAACTTCAATATTTCAAACATCTCCTTCAGGGAGATTCATCATTAACTGAGTATTTTGTATCTAAGCTCAAATACATAATAATCAAATCCTTCATAAAGAAATACATTAATTGTTATTTCCTTCAAGGAAATCAATAACAACTAACCATAATGTATTAATGTGGTTATAGGAGAAAGCATTCTACTCTGCTTCCTTTCTCCTTAGAATGATACTTTAATATGTTTCGACGTACGACAGGTACGTGTAGCAATGTCTGAATTTCATACCACAAAAATATAACATCTACATTCCTTGTATTTTATCCCTCCAGGAGATAAGTTGTGGTATTTGTTCATCCACTCCGGGGAATGAAACCTGATTATTTAAGTGTGCTTGAAATACGACGCTCATCAATAGCTCGTTATTTTGCTCAAACACAAGAAAACATTGCTTCAGAGTATTTCTCAGATATTTTGGTAATTATTTCTGCTTCAGGAGTAAAGTTTCAGAGTTTTACTACTTCGGGAGTAAAGTTTCAAGTTTTACCACTTCTGGAGTAAAGTTTAAAGGTTGACTAATTCAGGAGTAAATTTCTGGATTCTACTACTTCGGGAGTAGATTTCAGAGTTGTACTATTTCAGGAGTAGAATTAAAAACCTTACTACTTCAGGAGTAAAATACATAGGCTTACTACTTCTGGAGTAGAATTAAAAGTTTATTACTCGTGGAGCAAAATTATGAGTTTAGTACTTCGGGAGAAAAACATATAATATTCAGAATATTTCTTCTTAATTATTCTACCTCTTCTGGAGATGGATCATGATATTTTCACAATCAAATGCACGTTTATATTTATAGGCTTTACTACATATTATCACATTCGCTTCAGGGAATGGATCTATATTTATAGCTTATATCAAAAGTTCTCATTCTTCAAAAATGGAACACAATCATCTGAACGTGCAGGCCTTAAGCATATCAAATTGTGATAGCTTAAAATTTCTTTTAAGATATTGCTACTTCAGGAGCAAATCGAGATATGCATATAATGTAGAGATTTTTCTCTAACATATTTTCAATATAAATCACAATATGGAGGCCTATATATGAATCATCACTTCCAGTGATCATGATCCATAAATATAAATAAATTTAGTGATACTTTAGACTTGTGAAGTATGAATGTCAATTCTGGGATCATTCTAAAAACAAGTACCAAATTAATCACGATATACGCATATATAAACATAGCATGTAACAATAATAAGCAAAAGGCTCAAATCACTTTACCTGTGATGGAAATTGTTTTCATTATAAGATACTAGTATAACTTAATAGATACCCAAACCTCATGAAGAATTGCAAACAATACTTGATTACATACACCGTCGTGAACCGTTTCCCGGATGATTTATAATTGCAACCCCTTAAATAACAAAAACTTCTGCATAAGTATATTATTTTAGATGGGTAGGACAATACCTTGATTTTCAGTAAGGCATGAATGACACAAAGACGGTAGTACCGATATGCGCTAAACTCAAATAAAAGATTACAGACTCGTGCTGATAACGTGTTAAAAAACTATATAATTGGAAATAAACAAGAGAAACAAACTAATAACTTTGTAGAAAGGAGGGAAAGATTGTATTTCACTTCTTGTTGATATCTCTTAACAAATTGAGAACTTAACCATCTATTTATAGAGATAGTAAATCTCTTGATGAAGTCATCAATGACAACACCAAGAGTTAAAATCAAACTTGTGTTGCTTCATTTTCTTCATTTCATACATGCCACCAAATGTACATGTACCTACTCTTATTTAGGACATGTGAAAAACCTACACTATATGGACATTCATATATATATATTTTATAACAATAACAGAATTTTTGGTCCCTTTGTTATTGAATTTTTGTAATTTTAATCCTTGTAATATTTGATTAATCACATT